>NW_016107992.1:684431-710889 GCF_001604975.1 Cebus imitator
TGTAGGGAAGGCTAGGCACACTCCTAAAGGTCACGCATGTATGTCCTAATTCAAACATAGTAGATACGAAATAAAATTGTTTTTTTGACATTGCTTAGAAAATCTTTTTATATTTGTATAATATTGTATATTAACAAATTGTATACATTTGTCGAGTTCAAAGTGGTGTCATATGTATACAATATGGAATAATTAAATCAAGCTAAATAACTCATCACCTAAAATATTATTTTTTACACAAAATGACTCAAAATGGAACTTATTTTTTGTAGTGATATTTGAAATGTACTCTCTATTTTAGAATATGAAATTTTGAAATATCACTACCATTCTACTCTCTGCTACTGTGGGTTCCATTGTTTTAGATTCCATATACAAGTGAGAACATGAAGTATGTCTTTCTGTGCCTGGCTTATTTCACTTAGCGTAATGTCCTCCAGGCTCATCAATGGACAGATTTTCCTTATTTTTGAAGATCAAATAATATTTCATTGTGTATGTATAGCACATTTTTTTTTATAATTGTACTTTAGGTTCTGGGGTACATGTGCAGATCATGCAGGATTGTTGCATAAGTACATACATGGCAATGTGGTTTGCTGCCTCCATCCCCCCATCACCCACATCTGGCATTTCTCCCCATGTTATCCCTCAGTAAGGGTTGCTGCCGGTTTCTTCTTCTGTTCTCTTCATCCCAGAAGGGTACCTGCCAGATGTCAGCCTGAGCTCTCCTTTATGAGGTGTCTCTTTGGATATATGGGGGTCGGGGAGCTGCTTGAGGAGACAGTCTGTCCCTTATAGGAGCTCAAGTGCTGTGCTGGGAGCTCCATTGTTCCATTCAGAGCTGCTGGGCAGGTACGTTTAAGTCTGCTGCAGCGGAACTCATAACCACCTCTTTTCCCAGGTGCTCTGTCCTGGGAAGGTACGGCTTTATTTATAAGTTCTTGACTTGTTGCTGTCCTTTTTCAGTGATGCCCTGCCCAGCAAGGAGGTAGTCTAGTCAGAGTCTGCTAGCAGAGGCATTGCTGAGCCGCCACGGGTTCTGTCCAGCTGCTGTGTATACTTCCTTGCGGTTTTGTTTACAGAGGTACAGTTAGAACTGCCTCGGTATGTGGTGTGCCTTAGTAATGGCGGACTGCCTCGGTAATGGCAGACTGCCTCGGTAATGGCAGACTGCCTCGGTAATGGCGGATTGCCTTGGTAATGGAGGACTTCCTCAGTAATGATGGACTGCCTTGGTAATGGCGGATTGCCTTGGTCGTGGTGGACTGCCTTGGTAATGGCAGATGCCCTTCCCCCCACTGAGCTGGCCTGTCCCAGGTCCAGCTGCGCTTGCTGCAAAACTCTGAATCCAGAGCGTTTCAGGTTGCTGGTCTTTGTGGGGGAGGTACCCGCCAAGCCAGATCACCTGGCTCCCTGTTTCAGCCCCCTCTTTTTCAGTTGAATGGGCCACTCTGTCTCCCAGGTGTTCCAGGCGCCAGCTGAAACGGCCACTCAGATTTTGTGTGAGTTTTTGTGTGGAAACCCATGGCCCCGGCTGAAACAGCCATGCTGGAAACTCGTGGCGCTTTTTGGCCTGGGAATCTCCTGGTCTGTGGGCAGTAAAAACTCGTTTGGAAATGCGGTGATCACTCACCCTCTGCATTGTTATCCCTGGGAACTGCACTCCAGAGCTGTTCCTATTTGGCCATCTTGGATCTCCCCACACATTTTCTTTATCTGTTCATCCATTGATGGTCACTTAGGTTGATCCCATAAGTTGGCTATTGTAATAAATCCTGCAATGAAAATGAGAGTGCAGATTTATCTTTGACATACTGATTTCAAATTCTTTGGATATATACCCAGAAGTGGAATTGTTGGATCATATAGTAATTCTATTTTTAGTTTTCTAAGGAACCTCCATACAGTTTTCCATAATGGCTGTACTAATTTATATTCCCACCAACAATGTATAGGGTTGCCTTTTCTCCATATCCTGTCCTGACATCTTTCATCTTTTTGATAATAGCCATTCTGAAAGGTGTGAAGTAATATATCATTGTGATTTTAATTTGCATGTCCCTAGCGATTAGTGATGTTGAGCATTTTTTCTGATGCCTGTTGGCCATTTGTGTGTCTTCATTTAAGAAATGTCCATTCAGGTCCTTTGTCAATTTGTTAATCAGGTTATTTGTCTTCTTGCTATTGAGTTGTTTGAGTTCCTTATATATTTTGGACATTAACCTCTTATTAGAAGTATGGCTTGCAAATATTTTCTCCCAATCTGTAGGCTTTCTCTCCACTCTGTTAATTGTTTTCCTTGCTGTGTGGAAGCATTTTAGTTTGATGTAATCCCATTTGTCTAGTTTTGTTTTTGTTACTTGAGCTTTTGTGGTCAAATCCCAAAATTCATTGCCCAGACCAGTGTCCTGTAGTTTCTTCCCTAGGTTTGCTTCTTGTAGCATTATGGTCTCAGGTCATATGTTTAAATCTTTAATAAAATGGATTTGTTTTTGTGTTTGTATGTTTTGGATGGTCGAGCAAAGATCATCTTCCTGAACTAAACAAAGCAAATCTGTTTTTTCCATTGTAGTTGTCACAGTGACTTATACCGTAAATTGTTTAAAGACATAAAGTAGCTGTTTTCTATTCAAATCCCTTGCTGATTTATATTCAACTAGTTATTGACAGTGGAAGTCACACCCCCACTGTATCATCAGCAACAAAAAATAAAGTGTTTCTAATTTCTGGTAACAAATTATGTTTGAGGTTAAAAATTTAAAAGACCATGTGACAATCTAATTGACAGAGAAAGATTAGTATAAGAAGTCAGAATTGGTAGGTAGTTCCCACCCACCAATAAAACCCTCCCTTTAGAAGGAATACAGTCATGCACTGCATAGTGACATTTTGATCAATGATGGACCACATATATGATGGTAATACCATTAGATTATAATGGAGTATATATAGAAACCTGTTATATAGCACTTGATATTGACATTGCAGATTGATTGGGGTAATGATTGATATTCATTATTGGTGCTGGGACATTTGGTTTTCCATATGAGAAGAAATACACACACACACACAACACATACACACACACACACACATTCTATCTCGGTTTGTGTAAGTACAGTCTATGATGTTCTTATGATGAAATTGCCTAATGATGCATTTCTCAGAATATATTCTTGTTGCTATGCAAGTTGTGACTGTAATCATTTTATTTATTCTAGAACACAGAATCAGAAATCTCATTGTGTTACAGCTTAATTTGAAGCCTCCTTTTAGGAGTTGGCCCTAATCAGTCTCCTGGAGGGTGGCAGTCCACAGTTATATTTCCCCTTCAAACCCCTTCCCACAAGCCTGAAAAAGGCTAGGACACATTTTCAGAAATGTCACTGATCATTCTAGACTCTTGTCAATGCTTCATCCCAAATCTCCCTAGGCCAGTTACAAAAGAAAATAAATGAAAACCGAAACCAAATACTCAGACACACATAAAAAGACAACCAAAAAGTACATTTGAACTGGCGTGAGTCTGTTGTGAATCTTTGTAGGGGCTAGCAAGGTGCTAAGATGGCCAGAGCCTTGGATGTTTCAGAAATCTGTTCTCAGACCGGGTGCAGTGGCTCATACCTGTAATCTCAACACTATGGGAGGCTGAGGTGGGTGGTCACCTGAGGTCAGGAGTTCGAGACCAGCCTGGCCAACATGGTGAAACCCCGTCTCTACTAAAAATACAAAAATTTAGCTGGGCCTGGTAGCAGGCACCTGTAATCCCAGCTACTCAGAAGGCTGAGGCAGGAGAATTGCTTGAACCTGGGAGGTGGAGGGTGTGGTGAACCAAGATTGCGCCATTGCACTCTAGCTTGGTCTCAAAAAAAAAAAAAAAAAGAAATCTGTTGTCTATCAAACCCATATTCCAAAGGAGTCAGCAGGACAATCACACATGAGTCTTGAAAATTAATCAAATTTTGCATGTGATTGGTGAGCCTCTCACTTATGTTTGTGCACTTATTCTTTCCCTCCACTCTGGTCCTCATCTCTGCCTAAATCCACACCTAGTCTTACAGATGGTGTTATTTTCTGTGAAATGTGAGGAGATGAAAGAAGCCTATGTAAGTTTGAACTCTGCAGCTCTGTTTCCTAAATGATGCCTAAGTAGGAATGATTTAATTTTGTTGCATGAACATCCAGTATCTCAGGGACCCTGAGAGTAAATAGATGGTTGTGAAGAAGAATTTTGGGTCATGGGTGTCAGAGCACCAAACACAATTACTCCAGAGTTCAAGTTCCGATGGGATTGTTTCCAGTCCATAAATTCTGTGTGCTACAGCTGATTCCTTAAATTAAACTTTAAATCAGTTTGTGTGTCTTACCTGAAGTGGGGTGGGGTTTCTGGTCTGGCACTGAACTACTAGGCTAGGAGGTCAGTGTTTTCTTTGGAGTGGTTTTTCTGAGGGTAAGAGTCATTGCATCAAGCAAGTGAGAACTGTAAAGGAGAGGAGGAAAAGAGTAATTATCATAATGTCACATTTTTTCTTACAAAATAAGATTAGGAGAAAAATGAATAACCCTCTAGGAGGAGGATGAGGAGGTGGCAGAAATAGGATTGTGCATCTGGGATCTGCAACTGAGATATCCTGTGCCTACCTATTGCTTTTCCCAAAGCAAAGGCTTGAGCACCCTGTGTGTGTGAAGCCAGGTTTCCTTTAGGTCCTGTGACCGTGCTGGGGACAGGGTAGCTGTTGCCACTGTTATTGGAATAACTTTTCTGCACTTGATAAGGTGATGAGGAGCAAACCTGGGGGACCAGATCTCATATACACATATATTTAAGAGAGAGAGATATATATGTTTATGTATATATGTGTATATGTATATATCGCTTTAGGGGCATTTTAATAGCTCTGGCAGTCGAAGGAGTTTATATAATTGTCTGCCAAAACTGCAATGTAAAAGAGCCAAGTTGAAAGTCTGACTGAAAGCTAGAATTCAGGGGACAGGAAGTGACATCTGCCAGAAATGAGTTCTCTTATGCAAGGTCCTTAGAGGAGTTGTCAGTGCCCTCTAGCCCAAGACCACCGGGAACACACCTGTGGTTGAACAGGTTGGGTTGATTGCTCAGTGCATCACATGGAGGGAGAGCATACACCATGGGTGCTGTGGTGCTTCTCTGTTAAAGGGTGTCAGAAAGGACTAATTGTGGGATTTTAACCTGTGTTAGGTTAAGTTGAGGAACATTTAGAGAAGCGTGGCTTTGCTCTGGATTGGACTCTGTTAGGAAATGGGAATAATTCTGTGATTGGGTATCTTAGTGAATCTTATCCACAAGGAGGCTAATTGGTAAAGTAGCAACAGTTACTGTTAGCCAGGATAGCAGAGTGGTCATTTTTGTGGCTTGGTCAAAGTTCGTGTTTTGTTTCTTCAGATACAATTATGAGGTGGTATTGTTTTTTTCTTGGCCACTGTGGTCACATAGTGGCCTTGTCTGATAGTGGCGGTTTATGAAATCGTTTGTGTTCATCAGGAGAACACCAAGGCCCAGCTGCAAGAGCCAGGCCAGTTGCCACGAGTGACCAGTGCTGGGTCCAGCCGCCTATTGGAGGCCAGATTTCCTTTCTTCTAAGAGTCATTTATAGCAGATAAATAGATGTGCTGAACAGGAAAGCTTGGGACTAGATGTGGATGAAAGCATCTGGTTACCTTCCCTTTTTTTTTTTTTTTTTTGAGGCGGAGTCTCACTCTGTCACCCAGACTGGAATGCAGTGGTGCAATCTTGGCTCATTGCAGCCTCTGCCTCCTGGGTTCAAGAGATCCTCCTGCCTCAGCCTCCCAACTTAGCTGGGACTATAGGTATGCACCACCATGCCCAGCTAGTTTTTGTATTTTTAGTGAAGATGGGGTTTCACCATGTTGGCCAGTCTGGTCTTGAACTCCTGACCTCAAGTGATCCACCTGCCTCGGCCTCCCAAAGTGCTGAGATTATAGGCATGAGCCACTGTACCTGGCCTTCTGGTTGCCTTCTAACAGAGCTTAGGAGCCTCAGTTAAAATATTAGTCTCCTGAGGTGGTTTTTCCTTAAAAAAATCAGATCAAAGTATAGTTAAACATGAGAAGTACATGGGAGAAAGTGGCAGATTGTATTTTTCAGAGATGACCACAATAGTACCTCTCATCCCACACTCTCTTCTGTAATGTGACCTTGCCACCCTTCCATTGAGAAGTAGGGTCAAATGTCTCCTCTCCTTTGAATCTGGGCAGACTTTGATTATATTAACCAATAGAATAGGATGCAGTGAGACTGTGACTTCTAAGGCTAGGCTATAAGAGGCAGTGTAGCTTCTGGCTCACCTGCAGGGACATTCACCTTTAGACCCCTGAGCTGCCATTACAAAGCCTGATTACCCTGAGGCTGCCATACTGTGAGAAGGCCGAGGCCTATGGTAAGGCCACTTATAGGTCCTCTGATCAACAGCCCTAGCTGAGGTTCCAGCTAATAGTCAACATTAACCAGTAGCCTGTGAATGAAAGCTCCTACATGATTTTAGCCCCTTGCCTTCTGAGGCCAGCTGAGGCCCCAGACATCATGAAGTAGAAACAAATTATCTCTGCTCCATGATGTCTCAATTCTTAAACCACAGAACCCGACAACAAAGTAAAATGATTGTTTATTGCCGCTAAAATTTGGATTGGTTTATTATGAAGCAATAGTAATTCAAACAGAGGTGGGGAGCTTGGTTAACAGAAAAGGATTGAAGTAAAAGGAGCAAGGAAGACAAATAGTCGGTAGAGGAGGAACAGGCTGGTAGACAAAGCATTTCACTTTGCTGCTGATGAGGGGCTATTTGATCCCAGAGACTTCAGAGTGGACAGAAGTAGACAGTAGAGGGGAAAAATGTAAAGAGAGTTTATCCATCATGCTAAATGAAACTGCTCTGGATAAATGAAACATCTCTAGATAATTGTGCTCCTTTTAAAATAAGATCTTGAACTATTTATTTTTTACCTGAACATCTTGACTAAAAACAACAGAAGTGTGTGGAGTTTTTTGTAAGTAAAAATAGTAATAATAATATTAACATTGGCAAACTGTTCAGTGAGTAACAAGATTTAATATTGTAGTTGCCTGTGCTGTAAGCCTTTAAGGAAGTCCCACTAATCATTTTCAGTCAATTATCTTGAATTGTTTATAAAAAACGATTTCTACTTTGCTGTGGTTATATGAATGTTTGCCACAGTATACCTTATTTGAGGTGTTTAACATATGACACTTGGCTAGCATTAGTGTTGAAACTGTGAAGATGTTTAGCTCTTCAATCTTCCTTGGTAATAGTACTTAGTTAACAGATTGAAAGGACATTTGCTCACCTCTGTCTCATTGCATGAGAGGAAAGCACAATGTTATTTCCAATGATATGTATGGAAGTTTCATTCTTTTAATCTGGCAGAATCTGGTTCAGTTTTTTGGAAATAGGGTCTCACTGTGTTGCCAGTTGGAGTGCGATGGTGAGATCATGGCTCACTGCAGCCTCGACTCCCAGGCTCAAACAATCCTCCCACCTCAGCCTCCCAAATAGCTGGGACTACAGGACAGTGCCACCATGTCCAGCTAGTTTTTGTGTTTTTTGTACAGACAGGGTTTCACCACATTGCCCAGGCTTATCATGAGCACTTTAAAAAGAAAAAAAAAGACTAGTCAAGCATAGTAGTGAGAAGGCTGGCTCACTTTTAAAGTCTCCATACGTGTCCACATTTTATATTTTATCTACATCAATAGTTTTTGCTGGGTAACCTATTCTATTTGTAGATAAGAATAGAAGTCGTAGGGCTGGGTGTGGTGGCTCACACCTGTAACTCCAGCACTTTGGGAGGTCGAGGGGTGGACTGCTTGAGCCCAGTAGTTTGAGACCAGCCTGGGCAACATGGTAAAACCCTGTCTCTACAAAAAATACAAAAATTAGCCAGACGTGGTGGTGCCTGCCTGTGGTCCCAGCTAATCTGGAGGCTGAGGTGGGAGTATCGTTTGAGCCAAGGAGGTGGCGTGAACTGTGATCATGCCCCTGCACTCCAGCCTGGGTGACAGAGTGAGACCCTGGAAAAAAAGAGAAGTGGAAGTCCTTGTACTGTTGGAATTGCTTAATCAGTGAGCTTTTAAAGATATTGGTTATAAATGTTGCGTACAGCAACCAAGTGACCACATGGTTATGGGCCAAGGTACAAAATGTCTCAGTCATTTGTTTCATTGTAAAAATTCATGTGAATATCTAAGGTTTTGAAGATCTACACCTATGTTTTCTAGGAGTTTTATATTTTTCTTTCCTGTGCCTTTGTTTTGGGGTAAGTTTGGCATGTGGTGTGAAGTTGGATCCCAGCTTTGTTTTCCAGGTGCATATCTAGTTGTCTCAGCAGCTGGATTTCACAGCTTACTGTGATTGTGAGGTTTCTGGTTTTCAAGGCTGCCACTGAGCCGAAGAGAGGGGGATGTGAATAGAACAAATTAAAAGGCCACAAAGGTCAGTGTTCTTGCCAAGATTCAGTTGCTTTCTTGAATAACTGCTTCTTAGATTGCTGCAAGCTTTTGGATAATTTCCAGAATATTGAAAAACTGGATTTTAACAATTTTTGCCAATATTCTCATTGCTGCATTTGAGGAGCAGATTTTTGGAGGTTTTCACTCTGCCATTCTGAAAGTCCCTACTCATAGTTTTCTATTTTGCCTGGGGCATTGGATCTCCATATGAAATAATAATTTTGATATATGTGGATACTTTGGTCAGAACTTCTTAGCAGTGGGCAGGATTTGGACTGACCCACAAAATGATTAAAGTGTCCTTCTCCTGTCTCTTCAGGACTCTAAAAGACTGTCCTGGGTGGAGGCTGTGCTGTATTCATGAGCAGGCCAGTGGGTGAGAACTATAGGCAGCAGTGAGACCATGATGTTCTTGTCCCTGCCAGACTGTTTCTTTGCTCATAGACATATGAAAACATCTGGAGATATGTTTGAGATAAATATTTCCCCAGAGATGGACCACCAGTTCCCTCTACTGTTGATGGTATTCCCCAGAAAGTTTATTAGACTTGGACCTCTCCTTTAGAATGAATTTGGGAGAGACCAGTATTAAAGGGGGTAATTGGAGAGACCAGGGAAGGCTTTCTGCAGGAGGCATGAGTTTTGACCTAGTCTTACAGAGTGAGTGAGAGCTGATTAGTTGAAGAAAATGGTTGGTGAGTAAGAAGTAGTTCAATTTAACACAAGCCATGGAAATATATGTAATTAATTTCCCTCACTGAGCCAATGCAAGAATAAAACCCAGGCTTATCCCTGGGAGAAAGCCAGAAACTATGCAGTGAACCCCACCCACCAAGAAAGAGGCAGAACCCTGTCTCTACAAAAAAGATAGAAATTATCAGGATGTGGCGGCACATGCCTATAGTACCAGCCGCTTGGGAGGCTGAGGTGGGAAGATTGCTTCTCAAGCCTCGGAGGTCCAGGCTGCAGTGAGTCGTGATCCCACTACTATACTCCAGCCTGGGCAACAGAGTGAGACTTTGTCTCTAAATAAGTAAATAAATAAGGAGGGCAGGCTGTATATCATAGTCATAAAAAACTAAAGACCTGTTGTCAGACAACTTAAGTACAAATGCCAGATCTTCTGCTTATTGGCTGTGTGACCCTGGGAAACTTACTTTACCTCTTTGGTCCTGCTATCTTTGTAAAGTGGGAATATCTACCTGCTTCACAGGTTTGATGAGTTTAAATGAGGTAATGCATCACTAGTGCAAAGCACAATATCTTGCACAGATTGTTTACTAAAGTCCTCATTTTATTTTATCTTTTTGATATGGATTCTCACTCTGTTGCCTAGGCTGGAGTGCAGTGGTGCAATCTCAGCTCACTGCAAGTTCCACCTCCCAGGTTCAAGTGATTCTCCTGTCTCAACCTCCCAAGTAGCTCGGATTACAGGCATGTGCCACCATGGCCACTAATTTTGTATTTTTAGTAGAGACAGGGTTTCACCATGTTGGCCAGGCTGGTCTTCAACTCCTGGCCTCCAGTGATCCACTGGCTTCAGTCTCTCACAGTGCTGGGATTACAGGCATGAGCCACTACGCCCAGCCAATTTTTATTTTTGAGACAAGGTCTTACTCTCTCACTCAGTTTGGAGTGCAGTCGTGCCATCACAGCTCACTGCAACTGATACGGAAGGGTGAAGGGAAGTACTGGGAAGGGAAGGGTGATACCTTTAAATGATATGGAAGGAGGGAAGGGCCTGGTCCCTGGCTGGGGCTCTACCCCCAGGCCTGTGCCCATGGACCTAGGCGAGGGACAGGTATTTTTGTTTTCTGCCAAATGTAGCATTTCCCAAGACCACCCTGGCCTGCCATGCCCCCATGCTGTGCCTATAAAAACCCAGAGACTCTGGTAGGCAGAGACACATGTGGCTAGACATTGAGAGGAGCACATCAGTGGAGGAACACACAGGTGGCTGGATGTTGAGAGGAATGCACCGACAGACCACCAACCAGCAGAACAACATGGAGTTTGACTAGGACAGTAAGAAAAGAGCCTGGGCCGCCGATTGGCCTGACTCTAGAGAAAAACCATCTCCCTTCTGGTTCCCCTGTCTACTGAGAACTACTTCCACTCAATGAAACCTTGCACTCATTTTCAAAGCCCATGTGTGATCTGATTCCTCCAGTACACCAAAGCAAGAACTCGTGATACAGAAAGCTCTGTCCTTGTGATAAGGCAGGGGTCTAATTGAGCTAACGCAAGCTGCCTATGGGCAGCTAAATTAAAAGAACACCCTGTAACACATGCCCACCGGGGCTTCAGCTGTAAACATTCACCCCTAGACACTGCCATGGGGCTCCCTGCCCATCTATATGCGTCCATAGAGGTTTGAGCAGTGGGGCACAGAAGAAGTGAGCCACAGCCCTATTGCACGCCCTGCGAGGGGGACAAGGGAACTTTTCCCGTTCCAACCTGTGCCTCCTGGGCTCAAGTGATCCTCACACCTCAGTCTCCCCAGTAACTGTAAGTATAGGCACACCACCATGCCTGGCTAAATTGTGTATTTTTTGTAGATACTGTGTCTCCCTATGTTACTCAGGCTGGTCTCAAACTCCTGGCCTCAAGCAGTCCTCCTGCCTCAGCCTCCCAAAGTGCTGGGATTACAGGCGTGAACCACTGTGCTGGCTGGTGGGCAGCCACATTTTAAATCCCTGAGTCTAGCCATAAATCCAAATATCAAATGCACAAAGCCTAAAAACCATGTAAGTGTGGTGAAAATAGAAACTTTTTGAATGTTTTATGAAATTTATTTCTGTTCTGTTCACTTTTAGAATTTGGTAGCATCTTGAAAATGCCAACTGTCTCCATCATGTTAGGAAGAATCATATGTTTTTTTTTTTGTTTTTTGTTTTTTTTTATCTATATTTGAGACAGGACATCTGTGAACAAAAGGTCTCTGAAAAGGAAGCTGGAGGAAAGAGACTATTCCAGTGAACAGTTTGCAAACCCAGTAGTCACAGCCTCCAGTGTAAAAATGAAAGTGCGTTTATAAGGAAGGATTGAAATGTATTTAGTTCTGATTGGTCAATGCAGCTGAGTTCTGATTGGTCAATGCAGCTGAGTTCTGATTGGTCCATATAGCTGAGCCCTGATTGGTCAACACAGCTGAGTTCCAATTGGCTGTGGCAGATGAGCTCTGATTGGTTGTTTCAGGGAAGGGCTAAAAGTCTGAAAGATAAAAGAGGGCCGGTTTTCAGGGAAATCAGAGTATGTGTGTGACCCCTAGTCAGCAAATGGCTGGTTGGTTCTATTTTACATTTAGGCCCAGTTAGCTGCTCAAGATCTATCTTGAAGGATTGGTTTTTTTCAGGTTTATGTTTGTTCACATATGAAAGGAAGAACACTCACTTTGGGGCTTGAGGGGCACAGGGTTACAGTAGAGACAGGGATCAAGCAGAGTGTGTCTCCAGGGGCTAGGTGAGACTCATAGGGATGGAGTCAAGTTGTTGATTAGCTTAACCTCCTACTAGGAGATTCTATCACCTTAATTTTTCCCTCCTTCAGTTTGAGAGGTACAAGGTTTTATTTATTGAATTATCAAACATGCATTGGGGCAGGGTTATAGTGACAGTAGTTTTTTTGTTTTGTTTTGTTTTGTTTTCAAACTAGAGCATGGGTTCTGGACCCAGAATAGGCTTAAATCTGAGCTCTAGCATTTCCTGGCTGTGTGACTATGGACAATTTACCCAACCTTTCTGTTCTTCTTTTGCTTCATCTGTAACATGAAGATAATCATATTATCGACCTCGTTGAGTTGTGAGCATTAAATAGGATAATACAGATACAGTATTCAGTACTCAACAAATGTTAAACATTATAATAATTATTTTATAGTAGGTGGAACTCTGGCTATTTTAATTCTCTGTGTACATGTTTAATTCTTTGTTGACATGCTCAGCTGGTTTTTTTCATCATTGTGTCTCCTCTGCCTGTCTGTTCTACACATGACACTTATGAAATAAGTTTTTTGGGTGTATGAATGAATGCTTACAGGTAAACAATTATGATACAATGAGAGGTGCTATAACAGAGCTTGAGTACAAGACACTTTCCGGGACATGGAGAAGGATATGATTAACTCTGAGCAGTTCAGAGAATAGTTCAGCGAGGCCGTTCCCTTCCAGAACTTTCAAAAGTTCAGTTTGCTGTCAGAGCAAACTGCACAGGGGAATTAAGTGAAGGGATGCTAGATAGCCACCAGGTGGCGACATTGCAGAAGGATTTAAGTAGCAGAGGAAAAGAGCAGCCCACTTCCAGCCAGGAGTCCGTGTTTATTATCCACGTCAGGTTTTTTCTCCTGTCCGCAAAAGTTCGAGCTATGATTTCTTTTCCTTTGTTCTGATGGTTTTGGAGCACTGCTGTTCCTGCCCAAGGCTGCTTTGGGAGCTGCCTGGTGCTCCAGCCACTCTGTCATTACCAGACAAAGGAGAGAAATGATGCTGTTTCCAGTTCAGTTGTTGGACTTCTAATTCTGACATCACTGACCTGATCTTTCTTCTGCTATGCCTCCCATGGAGGGAGTTAAAGGGGTGAGGAAAGAAGCAAAACTGATGTCTTTTGAGACTTCTGGCACTGTATCAGACATATATACATATATAATGCGTAGGCATATTATATGTGTATATATTTATGTTATATGTAACATAAACATATAATTATATATATTTGATATGTGAGTTGTGAGACATTTTATATAGTGGGAAGCTGAGGCTCAGAGAAGGGCATCTTTTCAGTATGCAAATAAAATTCTCTAGTGAATCAAACCTGGTATCAGATATTGGGGATACAAGATTAGGAAGATGTGGGCCCTGCCCCTAAGTCTTGTGCTCCTGTAATACTCTTATTACATCACGTTATTAGTGGTTATTTATGTATCTGTCTTTTCAGATAGATGGTAAATTCCTTAAAAGGCAGCAGCCGTTTTGCATTCAACATTGCTTTCCTCATACTTAGCACAGGCTCCAGTACATGGTAGATATTTAATTATAGTAATTAAAAGTTCTTCTTCATTTATAAGGAAGGATTGAAATGTGTTTAGTTCTGATTGGTCAATGCAGCTGAGTTCTGATTGGTCCATATAGCTGAGCCCTGATTGGTCAACACAGCTGAGCTCTGATTGGCTGAGGCAGATGAGCTCTGATTGGTTGTTTCAGGGAAGGGCTAAAAGTCTGAAAGATAAAAGAGGGCTGGCTTTCAGGGAAATCAGAGTATGTGTGTGAACCCCTAGTCAGCAAATGGCTGGTTGGTTCTATTTTACATTTAGGCCCAGTTAGCTGCTCAAGATCTATCTTGAAGGATTGGCTTTTTTCAGGTTTATGTTTGTTCACATATGAAAGGAAGAACACTCACTTTGGGGCTTGAGGGCCGCAGGGTTACAGTAGAGACAGGGATCAAGCAGAGCGTGTCTCCAGGGGCGTGTCTCCTGTGAGACACAGGATAATTGTGTTTGGGCAGTGGGAATGAGTGAAGAGTTTCAAGCAGGGCAGTGACATGATGAGGTTTTTGCTGGAGGTGGGTAACAGGTTGCCCATTGGATTGGAGGAGTGAGTGGAGGCAGGCAGGAAGGAGACTATGGCAGAATCTGCGCCAGAGGGGATTTGGGCCAGAACGAGGGCCATGGCAGTGAGTATGGAGAGAAAACAGATTGGAGAGTTATTGAGGACATGAATTAGCAGGATCTGCTCATTTCTTAGATGTGGAGATCGAAGAGTTCCAGGCTTGGGTGATGGTGGTACCAACAACAGGTTCAAAATAAAGAGAGGAAGTGGATTTGGCTGGGGAGCATTAGTTCAGTTTTGGACATGCTGAGGTTGAAGTGTCTATTCAGGGGGTGTGATATGTTAGGATGTGTGAAACCAAAACTCAGGAAACAGGTCAGGAGTGAAAATCTGGGAATCATGAGCCTATTGGTGGAGCTTAAAGGCTTGCCAGAGGATGCCATCACTCAGGGGCAGGATATGCAGTAAAACGGGAAGTGGACTAAGGATGGAACCCGCTAACCTTGACACAGATGAGCTGAATAATGAGAAACTCATGAGAAAGATGGAAATGGAATAGCCAGGGAGATTGGAAGAAAACCAGGAGGGTGTGCTGCGACAGCAGGCAACAGAGAAAAGAGTTCAGAAAGGAGGGAACATGGGAGTGGTTAGTATTTTAGAGGCAGGTAGGAAGGTGATGGTAGAGAATAGTTCAGTGTGGCTGGGCTTGGGGTAGAGAATAGTTCAGTGTGGCTGGGCTTGGGGCCATCATAGAGGAGTGGCAGGAGATGAGCCCAGAAAGGCCAGTCGGGCTCTTATGCAAGGAACTTTGGTCAAGAGGCTAGAGGTAAGGTTTCATTTTGTAGGAAAGGAAGAATCATTGAGGGGTTTCCAATAGGAGTAACATGGTCAGGTCAAGGTGTTTCAGAAAGGTCAGGCTGAGGCAGCGTGGAGGACGCTGTGGAGGAGGCAATGGCTCATTGAAGTAACGTAAAGTGGCTTTTGGGCTGTGAAAGAAGGCCCAGTCTTCCGAGATCTTTAGTGGGTAAAATTGAGATGCCTTGAAATGGGTAGTTAACAGTCACTGAGCACTGTTCGAAGTGCTTACATGAATGATTTTAATTCTCACAACCGACCTATGAGGTACATTAAGGTCATTTTACGTCCGAGGAAACAGGAACAGAGAAAGTAATGTGCTGAACAGAACTAATAAGTGGCAGAGCTTGGTTTCAAACTCAGGTGGTTTGGCTCAAACCTGAACTCTTAACTTCAGTGTTGTTTTGCCTTGATTTGAGGTGGGGAGTGAGGGGGTTGTAGTTCGTATTAGGTTCAGCTGTGAGTTGTTAGCCATCCAGAATAACAGTGGGCTTCGTCTCCGCTGTGTGACACTTGTCCTTTGATCATTGCATTTATGTTTCAAGCAGTAAAATACTGAGTAGAGGAAAGGGGAGAATAGATGTCGGGGGGGCAACAGAAGTCTCTGCTATAAAAGAAATCCCAGGTTGCTGACATTTGCATGGAGGATAATATTGCCACAAATTGGAGACCACAGGAAACCTGTTAGAACTTTATCATTTGATAGTTTCTTTTCCCAGCATCCTTCCTTTGCCCTGGAAATGAACCCTTCTGTGACTCCTCTGCTGTTCAGCCATTCAGTGCTCATGAGGGCTTCCAATTCATAGTACCTGTCTTTCTGGCCACAGTTGATTCCATTGGTTGAGGTGTGGGCATGTAGTCTAGGTCAGGACAATCAGAATTTTTTTCTTCAATTTTTAAAAAATTTAATTGAGGGAAAATATTGCCTCTTGCTTTTGTAGCACAGCTAGGAGATGCGTGGCCAGAAACTGCTGACAGCACTTTTTATAGCCACAGGGAGGAAACTTGTTTCAGAGAATGAAGTGAACTTGCAGGATAGGCAATTGAAAGATTCCTGTTCATGTTCAAGTCTCTGCTTGTACTTGTCCTTGAGGCTTATCTATTTATGATTATGTGAAACTTCCAGTAAATTCACTCTTTGGCCCAAATGGTGTTTCTATTACTTGCAGTCAGTAAAGTCCTAATTAAATCTGTGTTCAAATAGGTAATTCTGGAATCACTGTAGATGTGTTTAGGGTCTGTGTGTATGTTGGAGGTCATAGTAAATAGTAACCAGAAGCAGGGAGGGAATTTTTGAGCCTGTTTTAATGGTCTACATGAAAAACAATGAGAATCTGAACTAGGACAGTGTCAGTGGGTGCTGTAGGTCCTGGCCAGGCTTGCCATGCTCAGTCTCTTACTATCTTCTAGACTGTGAACCAGTCACCCACCTCTATAGGCTGCTCATCTTTACATGGCTGCAGTACAGCTGGGCACTATTCATTATGAGCATATTTTCCTCTGTGTCCTTGGGAATCATTATAGCTGCTTAACAATTCCTGTCAGCTAATCCTAATGTGTCAGTCATCCCGGGATCAGTCTTGATTGATTGCCTTTTTTCTTTGGTATAGGTAACATTTTTCTGTTTCCCACAGGAAACATGTTCAATCATTTTGACTGGTCTCAAACACTGTTCAGTCATTTTGACTTGTCTCCTGGCCATTGTAGAGGACATGTTCTAGAGAATCTGGATCCATTGTATTCCTCTGAATCAGAGTATTGACATTTTTGTTTTAGCAGCGTTTAACTTGACTACACTCAAACTCCATGCTCTGTCTCCCTCATGATAGGCAGTTACTGAAGTCTCTAGTCAGTTCTTTTAGCCTTATACAGATTGGAGACTGTCCCATGAATGTATAATTCCGAGGTCAGCCAGAAATTTGCATAGAGTTGTTACACAGAATTCAGGGCTCTGCCTATCTGGCTCTCTCCATTACAAAATTTCACCCCCACTCTACCTCCTCACCCCCAGTTTTCAGCTGCTGTGGAAACTCTGAACTCTGTCCTCTTGTCTTCAAGTTAGTAAGGTTCACCCATCAGGGAATTGACTGGGGCCTACCCTGTGGTTCAAAGTCTTAAAAATGGGAATCTCATCTAGTTCTGATCTCTTCTTTTAAATGTAGATTCTCCTCCAGTTTCTGCCTGCCTTGGGTTGCTTGTGAATACTTAGAGATAATTTTAAAAAATATTATGTCCAGAGTATATAGCTGTTACATTTGAAGGAGGATGGGTTTGATAGGAGCTATTTGGTCATTTACTAGAAGCCAAAACCTCTCTGGTCACTGTTGTATGACCTGTGGTGTGTGTAGTTAGAATGTGCTGGTAATGTATTAAGAAACTGTACACACGATCTGGATGTGAGATCCAGATGATAAGCTTGATAAAGGCAGCTTTTATAATCACATACACTAAATACAATGATGTTTCAGGACAGCATGTTCAGGGGTATAAGGAACTTGATTAGCCAGTAAGCCCCCACTTGGGGGTTCCCAGGAACTGAAGTAACCTCACCCTAGAAACAGCATCCCAATTTGTGTGCCTCTCCCCATGAGTTTAACTCCTTAAATGTCTCCTATCTTGATATCTCTGGATCACCTCTGCTTTACAAAAAAAGTATTTGAGTTTATTATGGTAAATATTAATTTCTATATGGTTTACAGATCAGAATGATGAACTGAGACCCCTGTCTAGTTTTCTGCCAGAGACCTAGTACTTAGGATGGAGAGGAGTAGATAAATTGACAAACTTTTCAGCAGGTTGAATGGTCAGGGATCTGTGACAAAGTGTATTCAGGAGAATAGAAGAGAGGGTAGAGTTAAGGATGACTTCCAAGTTTCAGCCTTGGGCATCTAGGTGGGTAGTAAATACAGGAGAAAAAAGACAAGGAAGAGAGCAAGCATAAGGAAGATGAATTAAGCTTTGGCTGTTTGAAGTACCTGCTGAACATCTGGATGAGTACATAAGATTCTGGATGACTGGAGAGAAGCCTGGGATGGTGATTTATATTGAGGAATCACCAATAGATAAGTGGTAGATGAGGCTATAGGTATAGTTGATATAACCAGGTAGCATATGCAGAGTGAGAAGAGAGCTGATAGCAAAGTCCAGTAGATAAGGGGAGAGCATAAGAAATAAGTCACTTTAGGAAAATGAGGAACAGACCAGGAAAGTTGATATACAGAAGCTAGGGGAGGAGAATTTCAAGAAGGAATTTAGTGGTCATTAGGGTCCAATTCTAAAAAAACAAGCAAAACAAGTACTGAAAGGCATCTATTGAATTTAACAACTAAATGGTCTGTCTTTACCTCAAAGATTACAGTTTCAGTGGAGTGATGGGGAAATGTGGCCAGATTGCAGCTGTTTGAGGAGTGCCCGGAGGTGGTCGTCTGTAACATGTGGCTCCTATCAACCAAGCTCCAAGTAACTGTACCTCTGTGGAGTGCCCCTATTGTTAAATCTGGTGGGCCTTGCACAAGGGTTTAACGGAAAGAATGCAAGGAATTAATGCTGCTTGACTTCCAAGGAAAGGTTGTAAGAATCCTGTAACTTTTGCCTTGGTCTTTTGGATCCGTCAGGAACCATGTAAGAAGTCTGATCGCCCTGCTGGAGAAACCAAATGGAGAGGTCCAGAGAGTTCCAGAGACAACATGGGGAGAGAGCGCACAGCCCAGCAGAGACCAGCTTTTCAGTTATCCCCACCAATGCGCCACACATATGAAGGAAGTCATCTTGACCCCTCCAGAACAACCAAGCCAACCAGCTGGATGATAGATATATGGGGATTCATTTTCCTAGTCTAATTTTGTATATGTTTGCAATTTTCCATAATAGAAGACTTTTTAAAGTGGTTCATTTTGGACTGCATTGCATTTACACTTTCTTTGATTCCTTACCAGCATGTGGAAGTCTGCAGCTGTCAAAGGTGTTAAGTTCTAGTGACGTTTTGGTACAAACAGCCATCCGCCACCAACCTACCACATATCCTTCTGGGGGTTACTAATCTAGTACTCACTCTCTGCTAGAACAGGAACAGTGACAGGCAGAATTGTAACATCAGCAGCTCTTTCTCTTGGAGAGAACCTCTGGGTCAGAGGCAATGGAATCCTGTATTATTTTGAGAGTCCACTGAGCCCAGACTAGCTGACTCTGTGAAAGTACGGTTTTAATGTGCATCTATGGCTTTAGCAGATGGTGACTTGGATTTGGTCCAAGGGTCCGTGGATTCCAATCACTTAACTCCAGCCTGGGTTGAGTCAGCAATCCAGAGAAAGGGCCTCTGTCAAGCAATTCTTAGGAGACCCAGTCTGTCCAACTAACCTTCATATATTCTTTCATAGCTATGTCTATTCTTTTATTATTATTATTATACTTTAAGTTGTATATTGATCATTTTAAGGATGTAACCAGATGCTCCCAGGAACCTAAACCTGTATTTCCACTAGGAGCAGTGGCTCAGTATTTGGTAATTCATTGCTTGAGGTGACCTTATAGAATATAACTACCGCAAATAATGAATCAAGTATACATACACATGTGTGTGTGTGTGTGTCTGTCTGTGTATTTTGGAGTACTCTAATGCAAACTGCTGACATCTTAACATTTTATCTGAAAATGTTTCAATATGTCTCCCTAACATATTGGTTCTTAAAGTGTGATGTGAAGAGTCCTGGTGACACCTGAGACTGAGACCCTTTCAGGTGTCTGGGAAATCCTTTTTCCAACTACATATCTCCATGATGTTGGATTTGTCTTCCTATACTTTATCCAAAACAGCATATTACAACATTAAATGAAGAAGCAAATATGAGAATCTAGCTGTCTTGTACTGAGGCAGACATTTAAAAGATTTTTAGAAATGTAAAACATTCCTAAATTCTTTGTTTTTTAAAATGCAATTATTTTAATAAAATTTTATTTATGATAATCAGTGGATTTATTATTGTAAATGTATTAATACATATTTTTTCTCGCTTTTTCCTTCTTTTCTTTTTCCTTCTTTCTTTACTTTTCTTTTTTGAGACAGAGTTTCACTCTTGTTGCCCAGGCTGGAGTGCAATGGTGCAATCTCAGCTCACTGCAACCTCCATGTCCCAGGTTCAAGTGATTCTCCTAACTCAGCCTCCCGAGTAGCTGGGACTACAGACATGTGCCACCACATCTGCCTAATTTTGTACTTTTTACTTGTTGGTCAGGCTCCTTTTGAACTCCCGACCTCAGGTGAGCTGCCTGCCTTGGCCTCCTAAAGTGCTGGGATTACAGGTGTGAACCACTGCACCTGGCCATTAATACATAGTTTTAAATTTTCAGTTTTGATGTCTAATATAGTAAATATTGATAGGTCTGTAACCTGCACTAGCAAAAGCTCTTTAGGGTCTAAAAATGTTAATATTTTTACCATGTGTATATAATTTTTATTTGTAAATATATTATTAAAATAACTGTCACATAAGACAATCCTTTTTGCAAAGAAGCACTGGTGCACTTCCTTTTAGCACTGTTTGTAAAACTTGTCAAAAGGAGGATGAATTTTTAAACTACCCCAGCTGTGCCTGGAGGACAGCTAACACAGGAAGAACAAGTCTAGCAAAAAAAATTCACCAAGGCTACTTTCTGCCACCATGGAATCCAACATTAATTTTTTTTTTTTTTTGACAGAGTCTAGCTCTGTTGCCCAGGCTGTAGTGCAGTGGCGCGATCTCGGTTCACTGCAACCTCCACCTTGCTGGTTCAAGCCATTCTTGTGCCTCAGCCTCCCAAGTAGCTGGGATTTCAGGCATGTGCTACCACACCTGGCTAATTTTTGTATTTTTAGCAGAGACTGCTTTTGCCAATATTGGCCAGGCTGGTCCCGAACTCCTGACCTCAAGTGATCTGCCCACCTTGGCCTCCCAAAGTTCTGGGATTATAGGTGTGAGCCACTGCTCCCCACCCCACACTAGTTTTTTAAAAAATATTATTTTAAAATAATTATAGACTCACAGGAATTTGCAAAAGTACGTAGAGTCCCATGTACCTGAAACCACGCTTCCTCTAATAGTGGTGCCTTATGTCATTATAGTACAATATCAAATCCAGGAAATTGATACAAGATTGTTAACTAGAATATAGACCAAATTTTCACCATGTTACATGCATTTGTGTGTGTGTGTGTGTGTGTGTGTGTGTGTATTGTTCTATGTGGTCTTATCCCATGTATAGATTTAACAATTACCACAGTCATGATATAAAACTATTCAATGACCTCCCTTTTGCTTCCCCTTCATAATCATACCCACCCTGCCCCATCTTTGCTCCCTGGTAATGATTAGTCTGTTCTCTATCTCTAAAATTTTGTAATTTCGGGAATGTTACGTAAATAGAGTCCAAAACTATGCAGTCTTTTGGGATTGATGTTCTTCACCAAATGTAATCCTTTCAAGTCACCTCTCGGTTGTTGTGTATATCAGTAATTTGTTTCAGCTGAGTAGTATTCCCTTAGGTGATAGACCAGAATTTCTTTATCCAATCACTAGTTGAAGAACATTTAGGTTGTTTCCTGGCTTTGCAATTACAGATAAGGCTGCTGTGATCATTAGCATGCAGGTTTTGTGTGACCATAAGTATTCACTTCTCTGGGATAAATGCCTAAGAGTGCACGTGCAGGATCATGTGATATGTACATGTTTAGTTTCATAGGAAATTGCCAGAATGATTTCCAGAGGCTTACCATTTCATATTCCTAACAGCATTGTATGAGATACCTGTTTTTTCCACATCCTTGTGAACATTTGATATTACTGTGTTTTTATTTTAGCCATTCTAATAGGTGTACAATGATAGCTTAGCTTATTGTGGTTTTAATTTGCATTTCCATAGTGACTAATGATGTTGAACATTGTTTTTCATGTTCTTTGCCATCTGTGTATTCATTTTGGTGAAATTTGCTCATTTTCTAATAGAATCTATTTTTTTCCTTTTTCTTGGAGACAGGGTCTCACTCTGTCACCTAGGTTGGAGCATAGTGTCGCAATTATGTCTCGCTGAAAATCTGACATGGACTCAAGTGATCCTCCTGCCTCAGCCTCCTGAGTATCCAGGACCACAGATGTGCACCACCATTCCCGACTACTAATTTTTAAATTATTTTTTTAGAGATGGGGCCTCACTCTGTTGCTCATGCTTGTCTTAAATTCCTGGCCTCACGTGATGCTCTCACCTCAGTCTCCCAAAGTGCTGGGAACAGAGGTGTGAACCACTGTGCCCAGCCTTCTAATGGAATCTTTAAGTCTTTTTTTACTGTTGAATTTTGAGAGTTTCTTTTCCTTCTCTGTCTCCTCCTAGCAAGTCCTTTTGCCCAGACTGGAGTGCAGTGACATGATTGTAGCTCACTGCAGCCTTGAACTCCTGGGCTCAAGTGATCCTCCCATCTCAGCCTCTCAAATAGCTAAGACTGCAGGCATGTGCCACCACACCTGGCTAATTATTTATTTATTTATTTTTGTAGAGACTGGGTCTCGTAATGTTGCCTAGGCTGGTCTCAAACTCCTAGCCTCAAGTGATCCCCTCGCCTCAACTTCCCAAAGTGCTGGGATTACAGGCATGAGCCACCATGCTGGGCCAGCTTGTCTATATCTATGAAAAATCTTCTGGGATTTTGATAGTAATTACATTAAATCTATAGATAACTGGGGAAAATTGACATATTTATTATATTGGGTTTTCCAATCACTGAGCACTGCGTGTATCTCCACATTTTCAGATCTTTGCAAGCTTTCTTTCATTAAGTTTTATGAAAAGGGTTGTACTTACAAACTCTCAGTGGCTTCATCCTGGTAGAGAACAGGAATGCTGCTTGCTCTGTGCACTCTGCAGCCTCAGTTTTCTCATTTGTGGTGACAGCTTTCTCATAAGCTCATGGTAAATATTTAAGGAGATGCTGAATGCCTGAGTCCTGCCTCCAGCATATGTGCTTTTCTCCTTAACTTCCCACTCATTACCTGTTGGGTCTTGAGTCTTCATCTGTGAACCCACATAGGATAATAGTGGGACTGACTTCCAAGGGGTTGTTGTGAGGAATGGGTATGAGAATTCAAGTTAAGCACCAAGGAGACTGCTGGACACAGTAGGGGTACCATAAGCAGTAGCTGTTATTACCCTATGATTGTCGTGAGGTGAAACTATAATTTCTTCCTTTCACTGAGAGAAAATTGTCAAGCAGCTGGTCCAAAGAGCATAAGCAGCACAAGGCAGGTAGCAGGATGTTGCTGAAGGTTTGGGACAGTGGAGCAGGTTTATTTTAGCACATCAGACAACACAAAAGAGAGTCTCAGAACCATGTGCATGCTATGACCCAACTTTTATAGAAAAAGAACAAGAATAGTTATGTTTGTGTTTTTGTAAAAGCAGATCTGGAAGAACACACCCCATACCAGACTGTGGGGAGCTGGGGAACTTTCACTTCTACTTTTTACCCTTTCTGTGTTTGAAAGTTATTTTTTGGTACAGGTCTGGTGGATCATGCCTGTAATCCCAGTACTTTGGGAGGCCGAGGTGGGCAGATCAATTGAGGTCAGCCTGGCCAACAAGGCAAAACCGCATCTCTACTAAAAATACAACATAATATTAGCTGGGCATGGTGGTGTGTACCTGTATAGGGAGGCTGAGGCAAGAGAATTGCTTGAACCCAGGAGGCGGAGGTTGCAGTGAGCCAAGATCACGCCACTGCACTCCAGCCTAGGCGACAGAGTGAGACTTTGTCACAAGAAAGAAAAGTTGTTTCTTTTTAGTTGAGTGTGTGCTACACTAAACATGTTCAAAAATTTATCACTTTTCAAAAGAAGACATATATGAAGCCAACAAACATATGAAAAAATGCTCATCATCACTGTTTATTAGAGAAATGCAAATCAAAACTACATTGAGATACCATCTGATGCCAGTTGGAATGGCGATCATTAAAAAATCTGGAGACAACAGATGCTGGAGAGGATGTGGAGAAATAGGAACACTTTTACACTGTTGGTGAGAGTGTAAATTAGTTCAACCATTGTGGAAGACAATGTGGCAATTCCTCAAGGATCTAGAAATAGAAATACCATTTGACCCAGCAATCCCATTACTGGGTATATACTCAAAGGATTATAAATCATTCTATTATAAAGACACATGAACACGTATGTTCATTGTGGCACTTGTTTATAATGGCAAAGACCTGGAACCAACCCAAATGCCCATCAATGATAGACTGGACAAGGAACATGTGGCACATATACACCATGGAATACTATGCAGCCATAAAAAGGATGAGTTCATGTCCTTTGTAGGACTTTCAACCTTTGACATGGTTAAATGTGGAAGCCATCATTCTCAGCAAACTGACACAAGAGAAAATAAACACCTTATGTTCTAACTCATAAGTGGGTGTTGAACAATGAGGACACATGGACACAGGGAGGGGAGCATCACACACTGGGATCTGTTGGCGGGGTGCAGGGGAGGGACAGTGGGGATAGTGGGGACATTGGGGAGGGATAACATTGGGAGAAATGCCAGATTTGGGTGATGGGGGGATGGAGGCAGCAAACCACATTGCCATGTATGTACCTATGCAACAATCCTGCATGATCTGCACATGTACCCCAGAACCTAAAGTACAAAAAAAAAAAAAAATTAATTGAATTTTTTTTTTTTTGAGACAGGGTCTTACTTTGTCACCGAGGCTTGAGTATAGTGGCATGATCATAGCTCACTGCAGCCTCAACCTCCTGGGCTCAAGTGATTCTCTTGCCTCAGCTCCCTGAGCAGCTAGGACTACAGGCATGTGCCACCAAGCCTGGCTAATTTTTTCATTTTTATTTTTTGTAGAGATGGGGTCTTGCTGTGTTGCCCAGGATGGTCTTGAACTCTTAGCCTCAAGCAATCCTCAGTCTCCCAAAATGTTGGGATCATAGGTGTGAGCCCCTGTGCCTGCCCAAAAATTTTTTTGAAAGGCTAACCAATAAAAAATGAACCAAATTTACAAGAACAAAACAGCCCCATAAAAAAGTGGCCAAAGGATATGAACAGACACTTCTCAAAAGAAGACATTTTTGTGGTCAACAAACATACCAAAAAAACCTCATCATCACTGGTCATTAGAGAAATGCAAATCAAAACCGCAATGAGATATCATCTCATGCCAGTTAGAATGGCGATCATTAAAAAGTCAGGAGACAACAGATGTTGGAGAGGATGTGGAGAACTAGGAACACTTTTACACTGTTGGTGGGAGTGTAAATCAGTTCAACTACTGTGGAAGACAGTGTGGCAATTCCTCAAGAATCTAGAAATAGAAATACCATTTGACCCAGCAATCCCATTACTGGGTATATACCCAAAGGATTATAAATCATTCTACTATAAAGACACATGCACATGTATGTTTATTGTGGCACTATTTACAATAGCAAAGACTTGGAACCAACTGAAGTGCCCATCATTGATGGACTGGATAAAGAAAATGTGGCACATATACACAGTGGAATACTATGCAGCCATAAAGAAGGATGAGTTCATGTCCTTTGCAGGGACATGGATGAATCTGGAAACCATCATTCCTGGCAAACTAACACAGGAACAGAAAACCAAACACCACATGTTTTCACTAATAAGTAGGAGTTGAACAGTGAGAACGCATGGACACAGGGAGGGGAACATCACACACCGGGGCCTTTTGGGGGTTGGGGGTCCAGGGGAGGGATAGCATTAGAAGAAATACCTAATGTAGATGATGGGTTGATGGGTGCAGCAAACCGCCATGGCATGTGTATACCTACGTAACAAACCTGCACGTTCTGCACATGTATCTCAGAAATTAAAATAAAAAAAGGGGGAAAAAGTTTAAAAAATTAACCAATCAGGAAAGTACACAGAAGAACAGTAGGACAATTTCTCTTCCATTGAGCTTCCTGCCTGACCCTTGGGCTTCGTCACTTCTTTGGCTTACCAGCTCCCATCCTTCAAAGTTTCTGAGTTGTTATTCTGTGGAGAATTTGAGCTACTCTCTTTCTTTAGACCCAGGCCATCTAAGGTGGGTCCAGAGAGCCTCACTCACCTCCCCAACTAAGCAAGCATACCTGGAGGTAAGCAAGCATACCTGGAGGTGTGTTCTTCATGCAAGGGCAGTTTCTGCTCTGAGAGAATTTAATTTGGTTAGCTCAATTAAAGGGGTTATATTCTTTTCCCCTTCATATGGGAGAAAGTAGCCGAAGTCTACTGACCAATGAAATTCTCTGTGAAGAGTCTGGGAGGGAGGGTTTAGATAATTCATCTACAAGGGTGCTCAGAGAGTTTGGAGAGAAGCAATTGGTGTCGTTATGATGGCATTCTACAGCACAGTACTTGCATTGCACCAGGCACTCTTTTTTTTTTTTCCCCCATTTATTTATTTTATTGCATTTTAGGTTTTGGGGTATATGTGAAGAACATGCAGAATTGTTGCATAGGAACACACATGGCAGTGTGATTTGCTGCCTTCTTC
>NW_016107992.1:712804-724134 GCF_001604975.1 Cebus imitator
GATATACAATCATGTCGTCTGCAAATAGAGACAATTTGACTTCCTCCTTTCCTATTTGAATACCCTTTATTTCTTTTTCTTGCCTGATTGCTCTGGCTAGAACTTCTAACACGATATTGAATAGCAGTGGTGAGAGCGGGCATCCTTGCCTGTGCACCAGGCACTCTTTAAAAAACTCTGCAAGTGTTCATTCATTTAATTCTAACCACAACCCTGCAAGGGACTTCCTGTTATTGTCTACATTTTACCAATGAGGAAGCTGAAGCAGGGAGGTTAACTACCTTGACCAAGTTCCTTTCCTCCTTTGAGGAAAAGGAGCCAAAGGTTCAGCCATGACCAAATCATATCCCTCTTCTCATCCAACCACCCAACCATTCCACAGGTAGCCTGACCAGCCACTTTTATACAAAGCACAGTATTCAGATTGGAATAAAAATATATCTCCTTCACTCCCTGCTCTGAGAGGTGTTTCCTCTCAGACTTCCAGGAGCTGGATTGAGGAAAATGGCTTAGTTGGTACAGTATAACAAAATGTCCTGCTTGTTGAAACTGAATTTGTGATTATCTTCTTTTTCATCAAGAAGTCATTGAGGGGTGTTGTATCCCTATAAAAGGAGAATTTAGGGTAGCCAAATAAAAAGGGTGTAATGTAGTCTCATTACAGGAAAAGAAAGTGTGAGCAGCCTTTTAGTAGTTGATTGCCTCAAGATGTGGCATTCAGCCAGGGTGAAGGGAAAGTGGTTGGGGCTGCGGATCTGGAGGTTTACAGAAACCTGTATCCATCTTGAGACTCAATTACGCTGTTGGTCTTCAGCCAGAGAAGTGTCTGCATCTACTGAGAGTAAAAAGTATTGCTGTGATCATTGGTTACCTCTGTTCTCAAAGGTGTGCCAGGTTTGGAGGGCTCACTTCTGCCCAGTGTTTTGGGGGCAAACCTTCCCAGGCAGTTGGCCTCATTGTAGTTAGAACCTCTCCATTTCTACACTTCAGAAATGATGCCTGAGAATCTTCAGGTCACCTGGATACATGTTTCCCCAGCATCACTCCCTGGACACTGAAGAAAGAGGAAATCAGCAGACATCTAACAGGGAGAGGTTGTTCTTTCAGCATTGCAGCTATTTCCAGGCAGTGGGGAAGTACTCAAGTACCTGTAGTCAGGCAGATTAGCCATACCTAAAGTCAGGGATGGAAGAGGATAGACTTTGCTGTATCAGTTAGCAATAATAGTCCAGGCAAAGGCTAGAAGTGGTGGCTCTTGCCTGTAATCCTAGCACGTTGGGAGGCCGAGGTGAGCAGATCACCTGATGTCAGAAGTTCGAGACCAGCCTGGCCAATATGGTAAAACCCCATCTCTACTAAAAATACAAAAATTAGCTGGGCATGGTGGTGGGCACCTGTAATCCCAGCTACTTGGGAGGCTGAGGCATGAGAATCTATTGAACCCGGGAGGCAGAGATTGCAGTGAGCCAAGATCATCCCACTGCACTCCAGCCTGGGCAATAGAGTGAGACTCAGTCTCAAAAAAAAAAAAAAAAAAAAAAACCCACGGGGGGGGGTAGAAAAGGACAAAAAAGGGAAAAAAAAAAAAAAAAAAAAAAAAAAAAAAAAAAAAAAAAAAAAAAGTCCAGGTGAGAGGTTATCATGGCTCACACTAGGGTGATGACAAAGGAAATGCAAAGAGATGGATCAATGCAAGAACTAATCTAGAGGTAGAACAATGGGACTTACTGACGTGGATGGTGAAGGAGAGTTCAGAGGCAACACCCATCTTGAGATTTGATTGAACAATTGGTAAATGATGGTGCCATTCACTGAAAGAGAGGAAACTAAAGGAGGAACAGGTTTTCATGACCTGTTATGATTCCATTTAGTTTGAGTTGCCTATTATAATTCCAAGTGGATGTGGGGAGTAAAAAATGGGTTGTATGAATCTGGAGTTCATAGAAGAGGTCAGGGTTGAATGTGTAAATTTGGGAAATGGTATGAAATTCCACAGAAATTGGTAATACAACATGTAGAACTGAACGATCATGAAAAATCTGTTTTTCAGCCAAGCTTGTAGAATGCAACTCAAGCAGTACTCAAAAGAAAAGTTAATGCCAAAGTGCATATATTTATAAAAAAGAAGACTGAAAATGTATGTAGTAAATGTCTAATATAGTTTAGGTAAGGTAGAAGGGAGGATCTAATGAAGAATAGAAAATAATGAAAGAGAAAACAAATATTAGAAAAATCAGCTAAACTAAAAGTAAATTTATACAAAAAACTAATAAACCTCTGGAGAAATGGACTCAGAATAAAGAAATGCACCAATAAAAATATTTGGAATATGTGCTAAATGCCACTGAATTGTACACTTTAAAACGGTCAAATGGTGAATTTTTTGTTTGTTTTTTGAGACGGAGTCTCACACTGTCACCTGGGCTGGAGTGCAATGGTGCAATCTAGGCTCACTGCAACCTCTGCCTCCCAGGTTCATGTAATTCTCCTGCCTCAGACTCCAGAGTAGCTGGGATTACAGGCACACACCACCATACCCAGGCTAATTTTTTGTATTTTTAGTAGAGGCAGGGTTTTACTATGTTGGCCAGACTGGTCTCGAACTCCTGACCTTGTGATCCACCTGCCTCAGCCTCCTAAAGCAAATGGTGAATTTTATGTAACTTTTACCCCAATAAAAATTTTGGAACAAAAAGGGGAGATAGAACTATGGGTAGAATACAGAAGAATTGGGCCAGGCCTGGTGATTCACACCTGTAATTCCAGCACTTTGGGAGACTAATGAGGTAGTATCACTTGAGGCCAGGAGTTCGAGACCAGCCTGGGCAACAGAGTGCAATTGCCATCTCTACCAAACAAGCAAACAAAAGAATATAGAAGAATCATAACATTTGATGTGATGTCTAGTAATTGCTTTAAAATACTTCATCAAAATGTGGGGGATTATAGAGGAGACAAGTTATGTAACATATTGATAATTCTTGAAGCTGGGTGATGGTTACATGGGGATTCATCTCATTTTCTGTAATTTTGTGTGGGTTTGAAAAGTTCCATTGAAAATGTTAAAAACAACCCCATCCTCCTGCCAAATCATTTGAAAACTTAATTTGGGGAGTTTCTTAGAACTGAGTTGACCTTTAAATATTATTAAGTATTAAAGTCTCTAGTAGCTCAGAGTTAAAGGGTATTCCCACCAAATTAAGAGTTGAGGAAGGGCCCTGAATGTGAGCCAGAGCCACTAAAGTAGGATGTGCCACAAGGGCACCTCTCCTTCTGCTCTGGTTTCTGTGAAACATAGTGCTTGTTTCAGCAATGTCACCTCTAGGAATGTATCCTCAAGAAATAATTGTTCACATGTGCAAACCTGTATGTAAATAAGGGTGCTGTTCTGAGTGAGTTTATAACAGTGAAACAATGGAAACAAGATAATGACTGACTCTAAAGATGCTGGCTTAATAAATCATGGATACAAGTAAATAATTGGATTTAATGAAGTTATGAAAAATAATCTAAACACCTTGGACCTCAGTTGCCTGTTTTTTTTTTTTTTTTTTTTTTTTTTGGAGACAGAGTTTTGCTCTTGTTGCCCAGGCTGGAGTGCAATGGTGTGATCTCAGCTCACTGCAACCTCTGCCTCCCAGGTTCAAGTGATTCTCCTGCCTCAGCCTCCCAACTAGCTAGGATTACAGATGCCCACGACCATGCCCAGCTAATGTTTTGTATTTATAGTAGACATGGTGTTTCGCCAGGTTGGCCAAGCTGGTGTGGAACTCCCGACCTCAGGTGATCCGCCTGCCTTGGCCTTCCAAAGTGCTGGGATTACAGGCGTGAGCCACCATGCCTGGTCAGTTCCCTGGTTTTTAAATGAAGAAAGCCAAAGGAGAATTGTTTTCCTCAACTAGTTTTAGGAAGCCAGCAAATCTTTGATACCAAAATCTCATAAAGACATTATACAGAAAGGAAAATTACAGGTGAATCTCTCTTATAGACATAGATCTAAAAATCCTAAACAAAATATTAGCAAATTGATTCCAGCCATATATAACAACTGTAATAAATCAGGATCAAATCTTGTTTATTCCAGGAATGGCTGATTGGTTTATTACTGGAAAACCAAATAATGTAATTTAACATTTTAAATAATAAATGGGGGAAAAGTATATGATAATTTTAATAGATACAGAAAAAGCATTTCATTAAATTCATCATCCATTGATTATTTTAAAAACTTATGGTAAAATAGGAATAAGAGAAGAATATCTGTTCTCACCACTTCTTGTACTCTAGGTCCCAGTCAATGCAGTAAGGTAAGAAAAAAGAAATGTATATGGATTGGTAAAGAATAAATAAAACTGCCATCATTCGCAGATGATATGCTTATGTATGCAGAAACTTCTAATAGCTACAGATAAAAATTTAGAATTATTAAGAGAGATTAGCAAAGTCAGTATACAATATCAACATCAAAAGGCCGGTTATATTTCTATATAACATCAACATGCACATAGAAAATGAAATGTAAACCAATATTTTATTTATAGTAGCATATACAATCAAGTACCTTGAACTAAATGTAATAATAGATGTACAAAACCTCAGGCAAAAGTTATGAAGCTTTGTTGACAGTGTCAAGTGTTTGTGAGGATGTGGAGCAACAGGAACTCTCAAACACTGATGGTAGAAGTGGGAATTGGTATAACTGTGGTATGTACTTCAGTGGTATCTAGTGAAATTAAAAATATACATAATCTATGAGCCAGCAATTCCTCTCCTACATATATACCTTGTGTGTGCACATATGTACCGGGAGACATTAAACACATGTTCGTAGCAACATTTTTCATAATTGTCCCAAACTGGAAACAACCCAAATGTCCATAGTCAGTAAAATGATAAATAATTTCTTGTAAAGTCATAGAATGGAAAGCTGTAACGCAACACTAAGAATGAGGAACCAATGCTACATGCAACCAGGTTGAATCTCAGAAGCATAATTGTAAGGGAAATGAGCTGGATATAGAAGGATATATGCATTATAGTTCTATTTATATAAAGCTCAAGACACAATAGTGTTTGGAGATCTATATTTGAGTGGTAAAGCTATAAAGAAAAGTCAGAAAGCAACAGCCAAAACTGTCAAGGGAGTGTGTTTTTGTTTTGTTTTTAGGAGAGAAAGGAGAGAGGTTGTGATTGGGCAGGGACTCACCGGAATTTCTGGATTTCTGGTGTGTTTTTTTTCTTGATCTTTATGGTGATTTGCTTTATAATACTTTTTAAGCTGCACTTTTACATTTTACACACATCTCCCCCCACCATGATTACAGTGTTTTAGAATGTGGAGATGTTAAGATACACCTCAGGGATTGTCGTGGGAATGAAATGAAGTATAAAGCCATGTAGAGCTCTTAGAATATGCCCGGCACTTTGTAAGACCTTAAGAAATGTAGCTATCTAAACAAAATGCAGATTTGCTGTTATTATTGCTTCTCTTATTTGTTGCCAGCCCTGCCCCCTTTCCATCATATTTGTTGCCAATGTTTCTCAGCTTACTGTTGGTATTTTATTTCTGTTAACACTGTCTTCTGAATTAACGATCTTTTCCTTTATACTTTCTTTCCTTACTCTTAACCATAGAAGGTTCCCTCCAACCCAGAGATTTAATATGTATTGTATTGCAGCTTTAAAAGGGGTTGCTTTTGAACATTTGTTTTTTTTATTCCTTTTACAAAAACAAAGTATATGATTAAAGAAGAATTCGTACATAATTGCATAAAATCTACATTTAATTCTCAAATTTATCTGGGATTCATATTTAGTGTCATGAGAGAAAGGAAACTGACCTTTTTTTCCAGTCAGATAATGAAGATCCCCCTGTACCACAAATTGAACAACGTATCTCTCCTCTACTCACTGTTGCAGCTGTCTCCTCTTGCATACATTAAATTCACAACCATTTGCAACAAAAGCATAGACTGGAAACTTGGCACTTGTACTGAATGTGATAATGCAACTCTGAAGGGAGAGGGGATGGTTGCCAGGCAGCAGGAGGGTAGCTGCAACAAGGAGAGAATGTGAAAGAAAGGTGGAAAAAGCTTGTGTCAAACAAATATTCCTTAAAGGCTGCATCCTTGTGTGTGGTGCACAAGCCACTTGCTGTTATGACATTTGACTAATTATGTCTGTTGACCTCGCTTTCCTCGTGTATCAACTCTATATAATAATAATGCCTACCTCATATGATGCTGTGCACATGATGGCTAACTCAAGTACGGAACACCGGCTTTGGGATCAGTCAGTCTAGTGTCTTATCCTTGACTCTACCACTAAATAGCCACATGACCCTAAGTAAGTTTCCTAACTTCCCAGCCTGTTTCATCATCTGAAATATGTGTCAGTTAATAGTAATTAAATTAATAGCAGATTAGAAATAGAAAGTAATACTTAAGGGAATTGCTATGAAAAGCTAATAATGCATTTAAAGGCTTGGCACTGGGTGCCTGGCACATAATAAGCTTGGAATAAATCACACTTGCAGTGATTTTAATTTTTATTGCTATTGTGGAAGGATCAGGAAGGGAAAGAATATTCAGCAAAAGAGACTGAGAAGTAGGCATCGAAAAGATCTGGGAGAAGGAAATCATGAGACGGGTGTCATGGAAACAAGGGAAAATAGTATCAAGAAGGAGGGAGATAATGCAAAAGGAGGTCATTCAAAGGCTGGTTTCTTCTGACAAGACAAAAGAGCAATTTTCATCTCTTAGTGACTAATGAGAATGAAGGGAGAAAGGAAAGGGAAAAGCAATAATTATAAATAAAGGGTATTGAACACAACATTTTCTAAAAGCCTTCTTCCTCTTAACCCTGTAGTCACCTCAGGTCTGCTACATCTTCCAATTAAGGAAAATACATACTTCTTAAATAAAGGTAAGCCAGCGTGACACAAAATGAAATAAAAAGTATCACTTTTGCATCATTTTGGTGAAATAAAAATTTAGACAGTTTCAGGTTTACACAGTGGAGGAGATGATGATGGGGGAAGGAAAGGGGATGAATTACAGAGCAGGATTTCAAAGTAATGATTTTGAACCTTCAAGCTAACTCCAGTAAAAAGGTGGTAGGTGTAGCATTTATTCCTCTTTTCACTCTACCTGGTTTCAGAAAGAAATTCTGACAGCATATCTAGGTAAATCATTCAATAGCATTTATAGAGTGAATTTTTAAAAAAGGTGAGCAGGAAGTGGAACTAGATTCTAATCTGGGAGAGATGAGTGGGAAAATCCCCTCCAAGGATAGATTTTGGGAGAGGTAGGGAGGAATAAGGGGTTGTAAGAGCCAGGTAGTGTTGGGGGCCCCTGTGGCTTTGGGGGCCTGAATAAGCTGCCTCCTGCCTGGGTGGTGGGGTCCTCTTTGCTTATGGAGAGATGGAGGTGGCTACCAGGGACCAGAGGTGTCCCAGAGGGATGCAAAGTGTGGGCCTCTTGAACCTTTGCTTCTGCTCAGTTCTCAGCTAAAGGGTCAGAGGCAGAGGGCCCTCCCAGTCTATTGGCCGTAAGCGTTAAGGAGGCTGAGGCTCAAGGCCATCATGGAATGTGAGGTGGTGAAGGGCAGAGCACAGGAGGCTGAGCCTCCATGTCCCTCCACCAAGAGGTGAGTGTGGCTCCACGGGAAGGGAGTGGTGGTAAAGTGAGATTGTGGGGAAATGAATGGAGCAAGGGGGATAGGAATGAGATTGTGGGGATATGGATGAAGCAGGCAGGATCTGAATGGGGTTGTGGGGATATGGATGGAGTGGTGGGGATAGTAATGGGATTTTGGGGATATGGATGAAGCAGAGGGATCTGAATGAGATTGTAAGGATATGGATGGAGCAGGGGGAATAGGAATGAAACTGGGGATACAGATGGAGCAGAGGGGATCTGAATAAGGTTGTGGGGATATGGATGAAGCAGGGGGGATAAGAATGAAACTGTGGGCATATGGATTGAGCAGAGGGGATAGGAATGAAATTGTGGGGATATGGATGGAGCAGGAGTATAGGAATGGGATTGTGGGGATGTGGATGAAGCAAGGGAAAGGTGCCAGGGAAGAGGAGAGCTGGGCGTGATTCTGGAAGGAGAGCACTCCTAGGCAGATTCTGGGCCTTGCAGCCCCGGGAAGGCTGCATTAGGCTTCTTGCAGTTTGTGGCTTCTACTCCTCCCTGGGAGCCTCAGCCTGGATCCTTTTGCCCCCATCAGCCTGCTAGCCTAATTAGATCCCAACCTCCACTCCCCCAACCACATAGCCCAGGGTTCTGTTTGAAACCAGTGGGTCTGCAGTTCCTGCTAGGCCTCCTCTACCTGTCACTGTAGATGGGAGCCTTCCAGCCTGGCTGTCATGTCCCTCCCCTTCTCCCCTGTCCTCCTGTCCTCCACCTACATAGCTCCATGCTCCTTTCTCTGAGGTGCCAGCTCTGGCTGCTGCATGTCCTGTCTCCTCAGCCCAGGGACCCCCTCTTCCCTCCCCAGCAATCTCCCTCAGGTCCTTAGGTCTGCATGCGTTTCACTCCACTTCTTGCCTTAAATGAAATCATTTCCCCTGTCCCTTGCCAGTGTTGATCTCTTCATGAGGATAGGGACTACTGTAGCTACAAGAAACTTGGGACCCTCAGGGATGGAGGTCACATGTCATCTTTTATCACCCTCCAATCTGAGGTCAAGAGATCGGGCAGGAGTAGTTGTCCCTTCCCAATACAAATACAAACAGGAATGGAGCCTCTGGAATACCCATTTTCAGTTTTTGTCACCCCTGTTCCCCATCTGATGTTTCATGACATGTTCAAGAAGAAAGCATTGGAACATTATTAACTCATGGGTGCAGGGATTGGCTCTATGACCCAGGAGACAGGTCAGTTGTGTTAAGGGACTGTTTGGTAGATATTCAGTTCATTTCAGCTTCGTTTCTCCTTTCCTATAAATGAGGTTGATAAAAACCTTTCCTCATGGTATGAGCCCCCCTTATAGCGTCTATATTTAGTTTCATTTTTCTTTATCTTTCTAAAAGTAATATTACCCAGAGACATGAAATTAGATGTTTATATATATTAATGGACATAGAAGTCCACAAGATATATTATTTGGTGAAAAAAATACACAGTATAGAACAGCAATTATATTTGATCACCTTTACTTATACATATATCTATCTGGGTATACAGGTACAGGGAGATGTCTGGAAGAACATTCACCAAAGGGCTGACAATGGTTACAAAAGGGTGCAGAGTTTCAGGTAATTTGTAATTTAGTTTTTGTATCTTCCTTTATTTTTGAAGATTTAATGAAGAGATGCTCCTTTCATAAAAAGCATAAAGTCACCAAATAAATAGACACATGAAGAATAGACCCTTAAGCTGGCAGAGAAGGGAGCAGGAACAGAAGTCACATCATTTTCCTCCATTGTGCTAGTAAGCAAGACCTCGTCTCCTTCCCAAAGGAAAGCTGCTTTGTGGATTAATTCATGCAGTTAGAAACCCACCCTGCACTCCCGTTATTCCCATCACCAGACTCTGAAAACAGTTAAGGATTTTTTTAGGTCTGGGTCTAGATCCTTACTGTGGCTCAGAAGCATCACTGTGCTCTCCAGGGACCTCTTTTGACCTCTCCTCTGTATGTGTCAGCTCCTTCGGGGTGATGATCAGATTCTCAAAAACTGGGCCTTGTTGCTCTCATTGTCACAGGTTTCTTTTGAGCGGCCCTCTTTACCACAATATGAGCAGCGGATTGTGTATTTTCACTTCCTGACTCTATGAATATTCCCAGGACCATCCTTATATCTGGAACCACCACTGGTAGAAAGAGACTGAGCCCCAGAATTGTTGGGGAAATCAATGACCAGCACTTGATCCAGAGGTCTGGCTCTTCCTCTGAAGGGAGGGGCACTTGTGGGTGTCAGTAGAGGGTCGGGAGACTCCACCAGGACCACATCCTCATCGGAGTCATCAAGGGTATCATCTATTTCAATCACCTTGCAGTTACAGTCAGCACTGCTGATTGCTAATGGCTGGGGGTCCTGAAATGCCACAGGGCTGGCTGACCTCTCCATTATTGGCTCAGACCTTTTCGGCCGCTTCTGTCTAATAAACGCATCATCTCAATCCTCCTCCTCCTCCCTTATCATCTTGATTAACTCCAGGAAATTGGGAAGCCGCTCCTGCTCATTTGCATACATCCTGAGAAGATGCTTAAGCCTGAAGTGCAGGTCTTTATTCAGCTCAGCGCCTAAAAGAAGCTGTTTCAAGCGAGTCTGGTTTGCATCTTTCTCAGCTAGGATGCCTGCCTGAATAGCATTCTGGAGCTGCACCTCTAAACAGATCACATAAAGAGAGGCTTTCTCCCCTTGTGCCTGCAGGGTGTTAACAAATTTACCATGGGCAGTCACACTGCTTTCAGACTCCCCAAACACCAATTTCATGGCCCGCAAGAAATCTGCTACACTTAGGTTGGGGTTGGCAGCCTGAAGCAAACGCACGACCTCCCGGGCAGGACCCCTAAGGGTTTTCATCAGGCGCTTGAGTTTTTCCTCCTCAGACTTACTCCAATCTGGCAGGACCCCATTGACTTGGATCAGCCAGTTTTCAAAGATTTCTTTCCCGTGGGCTGGCACTACCCTCCTCGAGAACAACTTCATGTTTCTCTCTGCCATGTTGACCATTAAAGGACCGAGACTCCTCTCCAGAGACCTCAACATGTAATGGGCCCAAGGTGGCAAAGGTGCATTCTGCCTCCGGCTGTTACCCACACGTGCAATGATGCTAGCCATGAGTGACAACGACAAGGTATCTGAATATAAGATGCTTGCACTTTTTGGAAAAGCCTTATCTGCAGGATTCTCCAGAGCAACGATCCTGGGCTTTGCCTGCTTTGTATTTCAGGAGGGACTGTAAAGAAAATAAAAACGGTTAATAAGGCTGTGGGGAGGCAGTCTGCAGTAGCATTCTCCATATTCCTGAATAGCCTTGCAGTGCATTTTATATCTGCCCAGTGCCTTAAAAATACCCTGCAGGAGACTGGCAATTAAGACATTCCAGAGCTAGCAGGTGTCCCTGGACTAGTAGAGTGTTTTTCAGAGCCACATCTGTCCCCTTCTGCCTGCACTCCAGGAGGGGTGAAAACTGTTGCTTCTAATTCAAGATGACATAGTGTTCGGAGCTGATACTGGACCCTCAAAACAGAGCTCAATGGTGTGTGTCACAGATTTATGGTAATAATAACCCATTAACCTCATGGCCTCAGGTCTCAATCACACCCCCTTGTCAACGTTTCCCCTGTTATTTCTCAGATTCTTACGTGAGCTC
>NW_016107993.1:0-13727 GCF_001604975.1 Cebus imitator
AGAACACATGGACACAGGGAGGGGAGCACTACATACTGGGGTCAGTTGGGGGGAAATAGGGGAGGGACGGTGCGGGGTGGGGAGCTGGGGAGAGATAGCAAGGGGAGAGATGCCAGATGTAGGTGATGGGGAGGAAGGGAGCAAATCGCACTGCCACGTGTGTACCTATGCAACAATCTTGCATGTTCTTCACATGTACCCCAAAACCTAAAATGCAATAAAATAAATGGGAAAAAAAAGATTGATGTCCCAATAAGCACATTGTTTAAAAGAATTATTTAAAATTAGTGTCATTGGAAAGGATGGGGGAGAGAGGAGTTTCAAAACTTATTAATGCTACCTACCATTGATTGTCATTTAGATTTTTTTTTTTACATTTAACAATGTAGTAATGAATATTCTTCACATGAAATAGCAATGTTTTACAAGTATCTGTAGGATTCTTCTGAGAAGTGGAATTGCTGAATCCAAGGGAAAGTACATTTACAATCTTTTCAAATGTATGTGTATTTATTTGATTTTCTTCTGTTCAGGGTTCAGTGAACATCTTGAATCTGTGGTTTGTTATCTTTTATCAGTTTTGTAAATCTTTTTTTTTTTTTGAGATGGAGTCTTTCTCTGTCTCCCAGACTGGAGTGCAGTGGAGCGATCTCAGCTCAACCTCTGCCTCCCAGGTTCAAGTGATTCTCTCGCGTCAGCCTCTTGAGTAGCTGGGCTTACAGGCACCTGCCACCATGCCTGGCTCATTTTTTTGGTAGTTTTAGTAGAGATGGGTTTTCACCATGTTGGCCAGGCTGGTCTCAAACTCCTGACCTCAGGCCGTCTGCCACCCTTGGCTTCCCAAAGTGCTGGGATTACAGGTGTGAGCCACTGTGCCTGGCCTGTTTTGTAAAATTCTTAGCCATAAGGCTTTTAAATATTCTTCTTCTCCTATTCTCTCTGTCCTTTATTTGGGGGCTTTGATTCATGTCTGTTAATTTTTTCCACCATGTCTCACATGGCTTTTCTGTTTCTGTCCTTTGGTCTCTTTATGCTTCAGTTTGGATATGTTCCAGTAAACCATGCCTCTTGTCTGCTGTGTGCAATCTGCTCTTCAGTCAATCTGCTGGCTTTTTCCATTATAATCTTGTCATTGATTCTTCATTAACTATTCCAGTTCTCAGAAGAAATTTTCCATCTTGTCATCCATTTGTTTAACATACTAATTGCAGTTATGTGGACACTCAATTGGATAACTTCAATATCTTGATTATCTTTGGGTCTGTTTTATATCTCTATTCTCCCCTTTTGGTGGTTGCTCTTTATTTCCATCTTCTGGGATGCCTGGTAGGTTTATTTTTTTACTGAATGCAAAGAATTTTGGTTGTATGTAAAGAATTGTCCAGGCAACTCAAGGCTTTGGATGGCATAATGCTCTTCCAGGGAGTCTGTTTTTGCTTCCGGTGGGTAACTGGACTTGTAGCAGACCATTCTGTTGAGCAGATTTGAAATTAGAGGTCAGTGTTTGTGAGACATTGTCTTGGTTTGATTTGACCGTCCTCTGAGTAATTGCGTTACGGAGTCCTAGAAGTCTGAGGTGTCCTACTAGGCTCTTCAACTTTGGTGGGCTCTGATCTCTTAAGTTTGCCTTCTCAGCACTGTAAGCTTCAAGGCCCTATTCAGCTTCCCAGACTCTCAGGCACTGCTTTCTCTTCAGTTTCTCAACCTCTAGCCCCTTGAAGTGTAAGAAAATGTGCACCCAGAGATCAAACTCACTTTGATGTGCTCCTTTCTTTCTGGATTCAAGCCCCTCAAAGCTTGGCAAGCATAGTTACCCTAAACACAAATGTTAGTCTCCTCAGCACCATACAACAGCTGCAAGTTCTGCTCGGCTCCCCAGCTGTCACGCTGTTGCTTTCTGCTGGGCTTCTTGCTTCTGAGTTTTATGCAGATTGTGAATTGTCAAGGGCCTTGTGTCCTTCATGTCTGTGGACTAGACTGCCTAAGGCCACAGACACCTTGCGTGGAAAATTGTTAAGGAGTACAGGGCTATTCCTCAAGGTGCGGTGTTTCCATTCTCTCCAGGATCTTGACTCCTGGTCTGGGGGGATGTAGCTATATATAGAGATAGATAGATAGTCTATAAAGAGTCATTCTCTTTTTATGTATATAGAGAATATATATAGAAAACTGGAATGCATATATATAAAACTAGAAAATTATATATGTATAATAAATTAGAATTCATCTATCTACCTATCTATCTTGATCTCCCAGTTTCTTTAGTTTTTCTTCATGAAAGAGTGGTGTAATAAAAAGTATCCCATTCTGAGGGTAGTATTAGCCAAATTAAAACCCATCTCATGACATGTGCCATAAATAAGAGTATTTTGAGGATATCCTAGAGTTTCAGGAGCATGTTTTCAATGACTTCTGACCACAGTATGGTATCAAAATCCATGCCCTGCATTGTAAGAAGACTAGAAGAAAGAAAAAGAAATAAAAAATAGTAAATTTATAACTGGGAAACCAGTAAAGTAGGAAATATTCTGGAAGTGCATGAAAAAATTGTAAATCATGCTGACAATTTTAAAAGCTATAAATAATAAAACTGTTCACATTTTGGTCCAAGAAAAAGATACATGAAATAAGAAACTGAATATATATATATATATATATATATATATATATATATGAAAATGGATGTGTAGCATCTCTTAAAAAAAAACTTGCAGTATCACCATAATTTTTAAATGACATCCCACCACAATAAACTGAAGAGAAACTAAGGTCTACAAGTCTACATATATTCCTGCCTCTGTGGTATAGGATTAATACAAGACAGAAAATTTATTTCAATGAATAACATTTTATATCTGTAAAATTAAAGATTTTATCTATTTTTTTTCAGAATTTTCTCAATCAGAGGAAAAGATATAATACTTAGTATTCATTTGACAAATATCTATTGAGTGTCCAGTATGTGCCAGGCATTGTGAAGGTGCTTTGAAAATATCAGTGAAGGGAATGTCCTTCCTTAGGGGAGCTTATATTATTGTGGGAGGAAAAAGGCAATACACATAACAGGTCAGCAGAACGTGTAGTGTTGCAGATGAAACAGAGATTTATGCAGGGAAATGTGTGAGAAAGTGCTCCTGGGGATCATCTAAACTGGGAAGGAGATACGATAACCTACCCTGTGGGGAGCTCTGATGCTGGGATGGTCTTTCAGAATGCCCTGAGTTGGGCAAGGGTACAGGGCATTTATATGGCCACTTTGAATGCATTCCCAAAACCTGCTCGGCCTTGGTGGAGGCAGCTCTCTTCAGTGGATACGATGCCTGAAGAGAACAACAGCTGCCCGCTGTGGGTGGCAGCATGCTGTGCTCAGCAGCTGGGAAAGAGCTTCCTAGTGCTCACTACAGACAGTTTGTAAGAAGTGATAAATACCTAAGTAAAGTAGGTAAAGAGGACCAGGAATGCTGGTGATGGTGGGGTGGGTGGGGGGATTACTATTTACACAGGGTAGTCTGGAGAGGCTTCTGGGAGAAGGTATATTTGAACAAATCAAGAAGGAAGTGAGAGAATTAGTCATGAAATTAACTAGCTCAGTGCAAAGCCCCTAAATTGTATGATTGCTGGTGCGTGCAAAGAACAGCAATGAGGTTACTGTGGGTAGAGCAGCAGGAGTGAGGAGCAGAAGGGTAGAACATGAGGTCAGCGAGGAGATGGTGTGCCAGTACTTGCAGACATTTAAGGACTTTAGCTTTTAGTAAACAGCATGGTAGGGAGCCACAGCATAGTTGGGCAGAAGATTAAAATGCTCTATGGTTTTAAAAGAACAACTCTAGCTGCAATGCTGAGGATAGACTCTAGGGGATCAGAGGTAGAAAACATTATACTTGGATATCAATGGTATAAAATCACTAATTAACTCATATACAATGATATGTTGGTGAAGCTTCTCTAACTTTGAGGGATTATATAAGAAATATTGAAAAAGCCCTTGCTCCTGACCAGGCACTTTGTTTTAAAAAACTCCTCTCATTTAAGCTTCACGATGTCTTTTGACGTCTGCACTATTATTATCCCAATTATATGCATTAGAAAATGGCAGCACAGAAGACCACGTAACTTTTCTAAATTCACACAGCTAGTAAGAAGGGCATTGCAGATAAAATTGGGATGGAAACTATTTCTTATCACAAAGTGCTTCCTGAAATTTAACATCACCACTTCTTGAATTTTAGGTGAGTTGTTATTCCGAGCAGTGGCTATTCTGTTTCTACTCATCAGGTCCCTGATATATCAGACTACAGATTTTGAGCCTCTTTTGTTAAATGTGTTTCTATTTTGTTCTTCATGATGCTCTTACAGATGGATTTATTTTCTTAATTTCATTTTTGGATTGTTCCTTGCTAATGTATAGAAGTAACAATTGATGCTTTTATATATTGAATTTTTTTATCTTCCAACATGGTTGAACTTGTTTATCAGATCAAATAGTTTTTTAGTGAACTTCTTGTGAGTTTCCATATATAATATCCTGTTATCTGCAAGTAAAAATACATCTTTCAAATAGACATGGTTTTCCTTGTATTGTATTGCCTAGTTGACTTGTTTAGAATCTTTGGCACAATTTTGAATAGAGTGGCAAGAGGGGACATCCTTGCCTTGCTCTTGCTCAGTCTCATCATTAAATATGATATTAGCTGTGGGTTTGTCATATATGCCCTTTATCAGCTTGAGTAAGTTTCCTTCTATTTCTAGTTCGTTGCATGTTTTTATCATGAAAGAATATTAAATGTTGTCAAATTATTTTTCAGCATCTATTGAGATGATCATGTGTCTTGTATCCTTTATTCTATTGATTTAGTAAACTACAATAATGTTATGAGAAAATGGCAGCGTAGAAGACTAAGTAACTTTTCAAAAATCACACAGCTAGAAGGGTAAGTTACCACAAAGTTGAATGAGACTTATTTCTTATTTCCAAGAGCTCCCTGTAATTCAACATTGATAGTCTTCTTGACTTTCAGGTGTTAAACTTTCGTATTCCTGAAATAAATCCCTCTTAGTGATGGTATGTAATCCTTATTATATGTTGCTGGATTTAGTTTGCTGGTATTTTGTTGAGGATTTTTTTTCATTTATATTCATAGAATCTATTGTTCTGTAGTTTTCTTGTGATGATGTCTTGGTCTAAATTGCAGCATCAGGATATTACTGGCCTCAGATACCTTCTTCTTTGAGTTTTTAGAAGAGTCTGTGAAGAATTATCATTCATTGCCCTTTAAGCATTTGGTAAAATGTACCAGTGAAACCGTCTGTTCCTAAGCTTTTCTTTGTGGCAAGGTTATTCAAAAATATTGCTAAAGGTCTGTTCAGATTTTTTATTCCTTTTTGAGTCAGTCTCAATGGTTTGAGTCATTCTGGGAATTTTCTATTTTCTATAGGGTATTTAATGCATTGTCACACAATTGTTTATAGTAAAATTTCTGTAAGGTTGGTAGTAATGCTTCCTCTTTAATAGTTTATTTTAGTAATTTGAGTCTTTTCTCTTTTCATCTTGGTTAATCAAGCTAAAGATTTGTCAATTTTGTTGACCTTTTCCAAGAGCCAATTTTCAGTTTCATTTATTTTCTCTTATTGTTTTTCTATTCACTAAGTTATTTCCACTCTATCTTTATTATTTCCTTTTTCTGTTGGTGTTATGTTTAGTTTGCTTTTTTAAAATCTAGTTTCTTTAATCCAAAAAACATCCTTTAATATGGTTGTTGATTTGAGACCTTTCTTTTTTTAAAATATAGGAATTTTTAGATATAAATTTTCTTCTCAGCACTGCTTTCACTGGATCTCATAAGTTTTGGTATGTGTATCTTCATTCTCATTTATCTCAAAGTGTTTTCTAATCTTTTTTATTATTCTGTGATGTATTGGTTGTTTAAAAGAGTATTGTTTAATTTCTACATATTTATCCTAGTTTTCTGTTACTAATTTTAATTTCATTTCATTATAGTTAGAGAACATATTTGGTATAATTCAATTATTTTAAATGTATTGAGGCATGTTTTATGGTCTAGCATATGGTCTATGTTGAAGAATGTTTTATGTGCACTGGAGAATAATGTGTATTCTGCTATTTTGGAGTTGGACTGTTCTATACACATCTATTAGGTCTAGTTGTTCTATGTTGTTCTTTAGATCTTTTATTTTTGTGTTAATCTTTTCCTTAGTTGTTATATCCATTATTAAAAATGAAGTATTGAAGTCTCCAACTGTTATTGTTGAATTGTCTATTTAATTTTCTCAGTTTTTGCATCATCTGGGGTTCTGTTGTAAGCCTTATAATGATTATATCTTCTTGATATAGTAACCTTTTATAATAAATTATTTCTCTTTATCTCTAGTAATAATATTTTTGTTTTAATTCTGCTTATCTGCTATCAGTATGGCTAGTCCAGCTTTCTTAACATTGCTGTTTGCCTGATATATATTTTTCTGTTCTTTTACTTTCACACAATTTTTTCAATCTCCTGTAGACATTCTGTAGTTCAATCTTATTTTTGTTATCTAGTCTGACAATCTGTGACTTTGATTGGATTGTTTAACACATTCATATTTAATGTTGTTATTGATGTAGCTGGATTTACAACTGCAGTTTTGCCTTTTGTTTTCATATATCTTGTCTATTTTTTCTTTTTTCTCCTTCACTTATTTCTTTTTCATTAAATGAATATTTTATGATGGAACATTTTCATTTACGTAGTGATTTTCAGTATATTTTTTGAGTTATTTTCTGGGTGGCTGCTCTAAGGCTTACAATATATATCCTTCACTTGCCAGAATCTAGTTCAGGTAGTATACTACCTTAATTCCGGTGATATATAGAAATGTTACTCCTATATACTTCTATTTTTTCTGTCCTATTTTATGCTATTGGTGCTATAAATATATCTTTATATGTTACAAACTCAACAATACGTTGTTACAATTATTACTTAATACATTTTTGTGTCTTTTAAAGAAAATAAGAGATGACAGGAGAGCAAGTACAGATTTATAAAGTTCGTTAGATTGGCTGTAAAGTTAGATTAACTTTCGTATTTACCATTTCTGGTTCTCTTCATTTGTTCCTGTGGATTCAAGTGACCATTCAATGTCACATTCTTACTTTAATACACCTTTGTTTCCACTGAACTACTTTGTGCTGTTATCGTAAAGTATGTTATAGTTACATATGTACAGATGTAACGATAAAATTATGTACATATTGTTGTAAACCATTTCTTTTAAAATCAATTAAAAGAAGGAGGTGTGGCAAACCACCATGGCATTTGTATACCTATGTAACAAAGTTGCACATTTTGCACATGTCCCAGAACTTAAAGTGAAATAAAAAATAAATAAATAAATAAAGGAAGGGGAAGAAATGTGCATTTAAAACATATTTTCTAACTACATAATTACATTTACTTATGTTCTTCACTTTTTTTGTGCATGGATTTGAATTACTGCCTGGGGTAACTTCCCTGCAGCCCAAAGACCTTCCTTTAATTTGTTTTGCAAGAAGGATCTGAATCTACAAATTCTCTCAGTCTTTGTTTTTCTAGGAATGCCTTCATTTCACCTTTATTTTTTAAAGACAATATTTCTGAATGTAACATTTTTAGTTGACAGTTTTTGTTCTTTTAGTACCTTGAATATGTCATTGCATTGCTTGCTAGCCTCTACTTTTTCTAATGAGAAGTCATTATTATAATTGGAGTTCAGTAGAATATGATATTTTTTCTCTTATTGCTGCCAAAATTTTCACTTTATCTGTTTCTTCATCAAGCAAATGCTTTATTCTTTCCAACTTTATTGAGTTATAATTGATAAGTATTGAACATATTTATGATAAAAATGTGATGTTTTGATATATGTTATACATTGTAAAATGATTACCATAATCAAGCTAATATATATCCATCACCTCACATAGTCACTGTATTTGTCCATTTTGTGCTGCTATAAAATAATGCCTGAGGCTAAGTAATTTTTAAAGAAATGAGGTTTATTTTGGCTCACAGTTCTGCAGATGGTGCAAGAAGCATAGCACCAGCATCTGCTTCTGGTGAGGGCCTTGGAAAGCTTCCAATCATGTTGGAAGATGAAGGGGAGCAGCCATGTCACATGGCAAGAGAGGAAGAAACAGAGAGATTCCAAGCTTTTTTAAACAACGATCTCTTGCATGTACTAATAGCATGAGAACTCACTCTTTACCAAAGGACACCACCAAGCCATTTATGAGGGATTTGCCCCCATAACAAACATCTCCCACGAGACCCCACCTCCAACAGTGGGAATCACATTTTAACATGAGATTTGAAGAACACAAATATCCAAACTCTTTTTGTCAGTCATTATTTTTCCTTTTTTTGGTGAGAATATTTAAGAGCAACTGGCTAAGCAAATTTCAAGTATACAATGTAGTATATAGTTATCATGTTGTACATTAGATCTCCAAAATTTATTCATCTTATGTAACTGACATTTTGCACCCTTTGACCAACTTCTTCCCATTTCTCCCACTCCCAATCCCAGCCTCTGGCAACCACCATTGTGGTCTCTGCTTCTATGAGTTCAACTTTTTTGGATTTCACATATAGGTGAGATTACATAGTATTTGTCTTTCTGTGGTTATTTCATGAAGTTCCCTTTTTTCCATATTCTCCCTAACACTTGTAATAACCTGTCTAATAGGTATGAGGTGGTATCTCATTGTGGCTTTAATCTGTAATTCCCTTATGATAGTGATGTTAATTAAGCATTTTCTCATATATCCATTGGCTATTTATATGTCTTTATTTGAGAAATACCTATTCAGGTCCTTTGTCCATTTTTAAATCAGTAAGTTTGTTTTCTTATTATTGAATTGTTTAAGTTCCTTATATCTTTTGGCTATTTACTCCTTATCAGATGTATTATTTGCAGGTACTTTTTCCAGTCTTTAGGTTGTTCCTTCATTCTGTTGATTGTTTTCTTTGCTGTGCAAAAGATTTTTAGTTTGATGGAATCCCATTTGCCTATTTCAATGTTACTGTCTGTTTTGTGGGTTATTTCTCTTTGTCTTTATCTTTCATTGAGATTTTTGAATGTAGGCTACATTAATAATATTATTCGAGTACTTTCTTTTCTAATTCTTTTCTCTTGCCTCTCTGGTACTTCCATTACACACATATTGGTTTCTTTAATGCTGTTTCACATTTCTCTGAAATTCTGTTCAATTTTCTTCCCTTTTTCTCTTTCTGCTCTTTGCCTTGCATAATCTCTATTGATCTATCTTTAAGTTTGTTAATTCTTTCATCTCTCATTTCAAATCTTCTGTTGATCCCTTTTAGCAGATTTCTAATTTCACTTTTTGTGCTCTTCAATTCTTAAATTTTAATTTTTAAATAAGTTATATTTTTGATATTCTCTTTTGATAAGACAATGTCATTGTACCTTTCTATTCGTTTAAAGCATGGTTTCCTTTAGCTCTGTTAACGTATTTATAATGGCTACTTTGAAGCCTTTTTTGTTGTTTTGTATTTTTTTTATTGTACTTTAAGTTCTAGTGTACATGTGCATATCGTGCAGGTTTGTTACATAGGAATACATGTGTCATGGTGGTGCTTTGCTGCATCTATCACCTCATCATCTACATTAGGTATTTCTCCTAATCCTGTCCCTCCCTAACCCCCCAACCCCCTGCTATTCCTCCCCTTGCCCCCCCGCCCAGGCCCGGCATGTGATATTCCCCTCACTCTGTTTGTGGGTTCTCTTTGTTCAACACCCACTTATGAGTGAGCAAATGCAGTGTTTGGTTTTCTGTTCTTGTGTTAGTTTGCTGAGAATGATGGTTTCCAGTTTCATCTATGTCCCTGTAAAGGACATGAACTCATCCTTTTTTATGGCTGCATGATATTCCATGGTGTATATGTGTCACATTTTCTTTATCCAGAATAACATTGCTGGGCATTAGGGTTGGAACCAAGTCTTTGCTATTGTGAACAGTGCTGCAATAAATATACATGTGCATGTGTCTTTATAATAGAATGATTTATAATCCTTTAGGTATATACCCAGTAATGGGATTGCTGGGTCAAATGGTATTTCTATTTCTAGATCCTTGAGGAATCACCACACTGTCTTCCACAATGGTTAATTAATTTACACTCCCACCAACAGTATAAAAGCGCTCCTGTTTCTACACATCCTCTCCAGCACCTGTTGTCTCCTGATCTTTTAATAATCACCATCCTAACTGCCATGAGGTGGTATCTCAATGTGGTTTTGATTAGCATGTCTCTAATGACCAGTGATGATAAGCTTTTTTGATATGTTTGTTGGCTGCATAAATGTCTTCTTTTGAAAAGTGTCTGTTCATATCCTTCACCCACTTTTGATGGGGTTGTTTTCTTGTAAACTTGTTTAAGTTCTCCATAGATTCTGGATATTAGCCCTTTGTCTGATGGGTAGATTGCAAAAGTTTTTTCCCATTCTGTTGGTTGCTGGTTTACTCTATTGATAGTTTCTTTTACTGCGCAGAAGCTCTTAAGTTTAATTAGATCCCATGGAGGGTCAAGGAGCCACTTGAGGAGGCAGCCTTTCCCTTAACGGAGCTCAAGTGCTGTGCTGGGAGATCTGTTGCTCCCTTCAGGGCTGCTGGGCAGGGATATTTAGGTCTGCTGAAGCAGAACCCACACCTCCCCTTTTCCCAGGTGCTCTGTCCCAGGAAGGTGGGGCTTTGTAAGTCCCTAACGGACTACTGTCTTTTTTTTCTGAGATTCCCTACCCAGCAAGAAGGAAATCTACTTGACAGTCTGCCTGCAGAGGCCTCACTGAGCTGCTGTGTTGTTATAGGCTCTGTCCAGCAGCTTTGTTTACATAAGCAATGTTGAAACAGCCTACGGGAGCCTCAGCAATGATGGGCGCCCCTCCCCCTACCAAGCTCAAACATTCCAGATCGAGCTCAGGCTGTTTTGCTGGCTGTGAAAATTTCAAGCCAGTGGATTTTAGCTTGGCATTGTAGTTGCCGGAGGGAGTCTCCTGGTCTGTGGGTTGTGTGGACAGCAGGAAAAGCACAGTATCTAAGCCAGAGTGCCAGAAAAGTCCCTAATGACTTCCCTTGGCTGGGAGAGTGAGTTTTCCAGCCCCTTGCGCCTCCTGGGTGAGGCGGTGCCCCACCCTGCTTCAGCTTGCCCACCTTGGGCTATTCCCACTGTCTAACTGGTCCCAATAAGATGAAACTGGTAACTCAGTTGGAAATGCGGAGATCGCTTGTCTTCCGGTGCACTCTCGCTGGGAACTGCAGACTGGAGCTGTTCCTATTTGGCCATCTTGGCAGAAGTCTCTTTGAAGCCATTGTTAACTCTGTTTAACAAATTTGTTAAGTTTTCAAAATTTATTAAATATAGTATCTTGTCACCTCACAATCAGTTTCTGTTGCCCGATTGTTGTTTTCTCTTTTCTTTTCTCCCCTGTGCATGAGTCATACTTTCCTGTTTGTTTGCATGTCTGTCTCATATTTTTTTATTGTTGCTGAAGGTATTTAAAATAATATTAATATATCGTAGTAATTCTGGATTCTGATCCCTTACCAGAGGCTTATTGTTATTGTTTACTTGCTTCTTTGTTTGGTGACTGGACTGGACTATTTTCAAGGTCTATATTCCCTGATAGTCAGGAAGCCTCTGATTTTATTCCTCAGAGGGCACCGCATTGGACTTGCACATAGTCACCTGGGTGGACAATGGTTTCAGCAGGACTTTTTACTGTTTCTTATTGAGGCTTTCTCAGAGGCTGTCTGCCTCTGTTGTTATCACAGCCAGATGTCAGGCTTCACTAACTGTCAGCTGATTTCTCTTTTGTTTCTAACAAAGCCCTGCAACATAAGTTGTTCCACCATCTTATCCAGTTTAGGTAAGCCTCTTTACAGGAGTAATTTTTGGGTCCAGTCTTTGAGGCTTGTTCCAAACCCTGGATATATTTTCTTAGCAATCCCTTTTTGTGATTCTCTGTGGTAATCACACAAACCTAGAGTTTGGCTCAAAGCTCTCAAGGAGGAACTAGCTGTTTCTAAGTGATTATCAGGGAAATGTCCATTGCTTTTGAGAGCACCTTGAGGCTTGCACTTCCCCACTTCTAAATAAAGACGATTCCTTTATAAAGAGCTTTAGAGCCCTCCATTCTTATAGGCTGCCTCTGCCCCTGAGCAAAATCTCTGAGCCACTGCGCCAGAGCTGGGTTCAAGGACAGTGGTCTGCTTCCCTTGGAGAGACAGCCCTATTTACGTGCAGGATCCTGGACAGAGGTGGTAGCCCCTGGGTTTCTTGGTTTGTCTCTCCCAGTGTGGAACCTCCACCTTAGGAGCAAGCTGGGTGACAGCCTGGTATTCTCAGTCTGATAAACCTAGGGTAGAACTTAGAAGTGGGAATGTGTGGCGGAAGGGAGTCTCACTCTTTCTGTAGTACTCACTTGGAAGTTAGCCTCTATAAAATGAAACTAGGGTGATGAAAAGTGCCAGTGGCTTGCTTCTCCTACGGGTGATAGCAGCCTTAACTGGGGATTTAGTGGGGAGGGAGCCCTGTCTTCTTGACCACACCCACCCAGAGCTGAGATCCCATCACAATGAGCTGGTAGGGACAGAAGGAAAAAAGTTGTGACTCAAGTGCTGCAGACTGTTATTATTCTTGAATAAATACATGTAATAGATTTTCTTGAATAAATGTTTATTTGTTTTCTGTATGACTTTATTGTAAGGGTTATTGCCGAGTTTAAAATGAGGAAACTGAGGCCAGTATAAGAAAATTAAATGTCAATTTATTCAGCTCCTGGGCGAGGTTCTATGGTCCGGGGAAAGGGGGCCAGAGAAGTCACGCTGACTTCCTGGGGCGGGGCGGGGGGGTGTTTATAGCTAGGAGGACCAGACCAAGCAACAGCTGGGTGCTCTGATTGGTCCAGGGGAGCGGGATTGAGACGGGGTGGGCCGCTATTGGCTGGCGGGCTGTTGGGTGGGTTTTCCAGTGTGAGAGCTGGCCAGGGTTGCATTAGCCGGAGCCTCCCAAGGGAGCCATGCGCAGAGCTAGGTGCTGAGTGCAGAGTCAGGTGCTGGGTGCAGAGTCAGGTGCTGAGTGCAGAGGTGGGTGTGTCTAGCCTCCCTGCGAGACAACCGGCCTTACATTTATGACAATTTTCAGAGACTTTAAGTGGGTTTTTTTTTACACAGAACTCATCATGTGGCCTCTGCAGAAGTTATCTTCCTTCAGAATTTGCAGAGCAAGATTGGATTGTTTAGACAAGTTATTTTAAAGTCACTACTTTTAAAAGTCAACAGCTTTCTCTTCCCCATTTTCCTGTTAGTTGTACCTAATGCATTTCTTCAATTCTGTAGATTCCAGATGGCTCAGATTCTTTTGATCCTCCTTGTGCAAACAAAAATCACTGTATTTAAGTAGTTTGCATAGAAATAATTGGCTCCTTATCTCATGTACTTCCTATCCAACACTGCCTTCCAGCAAGGCTTCCTGTGGAGCACAATGAAAGAGGGAATCCAAATCCAAGAGTGACTTTGGTTTTATCTGAGTCTAAAGTAAAATAAAATACCACATATGTCACAGAAAAGGAAAACTGAATATCTCCTGAGGGTATATTAAGGCAAGTTTCACAGGACAAACTTTATTCTGATTGCAACACAAATAATTTTGTAATCAGAATCATCTCAG
>NW_016107993.1:13757-75880 GCF_001604975.1 Cebus imitator
GAAATAGTTATAAAAATATTTCATTATCTTAGCAAATCCTACTTTTTACTCTTTTATTCAATGAATTTAAAGTTAAATACCATAGTATATGTGACTTAAGTAATTCAAATTAAAGCAGGTTTATACTACTTGAATAATTACTTGCAAATATTTTTAAAAATATTCCAACTCAATCATGGCTATATTGCCTAATGTCTAAAATGGAACTTCTACTGCTGTAACCACCCAAGGGTTTCTTCCTGCTTGCTGCACAAATGAAGACCACAACATTGTAGTAAAGAAAGAGCTTAACACGAGGCCAGCCATGCCATGTTGGAGACAGAGTTAGCACTCAATAATCTCCTCCAAAGCTCCTAGGTTAGGGGTTTGTCAAAGGCAGTTTTAGGGAAGTGTTAGCAGGAGCTAGGCTTGCTGCTAATTGGTTGGGGCAAAGATGAAATTGTAGTGGATGGAAGCTGTCCTCATGCATGCTGAATCACTTCTGGGCGGGGCCACAGGAACAGGGTTAATTGGTCTAGGTGGAGCCATGGGTGTCAGACATGAAAAAAAGAACCTGTAAAGGTATCTCAAAAGGCGAATCTACAATAGTGTTGTTATCTGCAGGAATGACTGATGGTCTATGCCTACACGTTAGCAGAATCAGGCTCCTCTCCTCCCCAGCTTGATGGCCTTACACTAGCTTTATAAAGTGGTTGAGTTTTGGGGAAGACCTATTAAGCTATAACCTGAATGTCTCTCAAAGTCTGCTTGGCCCAAAAGCCCAGGAATAATTAAGGAAAAGGCAAGATGGGGGCTAGGTTAGCTCAGCTCTCCTTCACTGTCATAATTTTCTCACTGATGTAATTTTCGCAAAGGCAGCTTCACTACTTCTACTACTGGCCTTTCTGCTTAGTTCATTGTGTGGTTTTGATGATTAGTGAGACAAAATAGTGCATGTGCTCTGCAATTTTTTTTTTTTTTGATATGGAGTCTTGCTTTGTTGCCAGGCTGGAGTGCAAGAGTGTGATCTTGGCTCACTGCAACCTCCACCTCCTGGGTTCAAGTGATTCTCCTGCCTCAGCCTCCTGAGTAGCTGGGATTACAGGCACATGCCACCACGCCCAGTTAATTTTTGTATTTTTAGTAGAGACAGGGTTTTGCCATGTTGGCTAGGCTGGTCTCAGACTTCTGGTCTCCACTGACCTGCTCACCTTAGCCTCCCAAAGTGCTGGGATTACAGGTGTGAGCCACTGTGCCCAGCTAAAATTTTTAAACTTGGAAAATGTATATTTGAAATAATGCATATATTTGAGTTATTCATGTTACCATCAAAAGGACACAAAATGTCAGAAAAATGAAGACAAAGTGGGAATTTTGCTAGACAGTTCTTTGACTATCTCTAGTAGACTCACTTTCCTGTTCCAAACTCCTCCCATTCTTCACAGATCCCATCTTCTACTCTACCTGCTTACCCGAGAGCCGGCACATTCACCTCAAACTCTAATTAGAACCCTGAAGATACCTGTCCCTTGGTTTCCAGAGGGAAAGTACCTGGTTTCCACAGGTATCTCCATAATCTATTTTATTATGTAGCTTCCACATAAAACTTTTCTTGTGAAAATCATTTCAAAGCTAAAGTAATTTTGAAAATCACTGTCCTAGAGCACTTAAAAACATAATTTTAAAACTTTTCTCCAAATTGGGGAGGTGGAACAAGATGGTAGAATAGGAAGCTCCATGGGGCCTCTCTGGACCAGAAGGGAATCCAAGGCCCAGGTGAGCCTCTGAGACTTGCTGCTTTCAGGTGAGACTCAGAATATTACCAGCTGTGGTGGTTATGGGACAAAATTCCTGCTTGAGGAAAGCAGAGGGAAAAGTAAAGGTACCCACACAGCCACAGTGGGGTACCTTGGGGTCCCTGATTCCAGGAGTTGACTCTTGAACTGCATTTCTGGACCTGCCCTGCACCAGAGGGGAATCCACTGCCCTGAAGGTTGAGTCATAGGCCAGGCAGCATTCACAAGAAGCTAACTTAAGAGAGGTTGGGCCTCAAGGGAACATTGGTGGTAGTCTGGGACTACCCCTCATGGCCTGGGGTGGCAGTGGCTGCAGGGTGAGACTCCTCTGCTTTTGGAAAGAGGAGGGAAGAGTGGGAAGGACTGCATCCTGTGGTTTGTGTGCCAGCTCAGCTGCAACATGATAGAATATCAGGTGGCCTTCTAAGGTTTTGGACTCTAGTCTCTCACCCCCAGGTGGCATTTCTGGACCCACCCAGGGCTTGAGAGACCTCAATGCCCTGAAGAAAAGGAAACAGGCCTGGCTGGCTTTACTACCTGCTGATTGTGGAGACCCAGGGCCTTGAGTGAACATAGGCACTAGCCAGGGAGCGTTTACAGCAGCCCTTGGGTGAGATCCAGTGCTGTGCTGGCTTCAGGTCTGACTCAGTGTATTCATAGTAGTGGAGGCCACAGGAGTGCTTGTGTCACTCCAGCCCCAGCCTTCAGTGGCTCTGTACAGAGAAAAAGACTATATGTTTAGAAAGTGGGGGAAAAGAACAAATGTCTGTGCCTAGCAATCCAGAGAATTCTCCCAGATCTGGTCTAAAACCATCAAGGCAGTACCTTCACAAGTCTGCAAAAACCACAGCGTTACTGGAGTGCCCCCTAAAGCAGAACTAGCTTACATCACAACACTCAAGTTTTTTCCAATAACTTGCCGGGAAAGATGGCTACGAATAAGCTCAGCAATTAAGATTGTGTTAAATATCTAACTCTTCAAAGCCCAGACACTGAAGAACATCTGCTAACATCAGCACCATCCGGGAAAACACGACCTCACAAAATGAACTAAATAAGGCACCAGGGACCAATCCTGGAGAAACAGAGATATGTCACCTTTCACACAGAGATTTTTAAATAGTAGTGTTAAGGAAGCTCAAAGAAATGCGAGATAATGCAGAGAAATAATTCAGAATACTATGAGATACATTTAACAAAAAGATTGAAATCAAAAGAAACAGAAATTCTAGAACTGAAAAATGCACACAGAAGAATGCACCAGAGTCATTTAATAGAATAATTGATCAAGCAGAAGAAAGAAGTAGTGAGCTTGAAAGGCAAGCTATTTGAAAATACACAGTCAGAGGAGACAAAAGAAAAAAGAACAATGAAGCATGTCTACAGGATCTAGAAAACAGCCTCAAAAGGAAAACTCTAAGAGTTATTGGCCTTAAAGAAGAGGTAGAGAAAAAGATAGGGGTAACGAGTTTATTCAACTTCCCAAATCTAGAGAACAGTATCAATATCCAAGTACAAGAAAGTTATAGAACATCAAGCATGTTTAACCCAAAGAAAACTACCTCAAGGCATTTAATAATAAGGATTTCTTTATCCTTGACCTTTGGGAGTTTGATTGAAAGAAAAGCAGCAAGAGAAAAGAAACAAAAAACCTGCAACGGAGCTCCAACACACCTGGCAGCTGACTTTTCAGTGGAAACCTTACAGGCCAGGAGAGAGTGGCATGATATATTTAAAGTGCTGAAGGAAATAAAATTTTGCCCTAGAATAGTACATCTGGTGAAAATATCCTTCAAATATGAAGGAGAAATAAAGACTTTCCCAGAAAAACAAAGGCTGAGGGATTTTATTAATGCCAGGTCTGTCCCACAAGAAATGTTAAAGGGAGTATTTCAATCAGAAAGAAAAGGATATTAATGAGCAATAAATAATCACCTGAAGGTACAAAACTCACTGATAAGTACACAGAAATAGACAGGATATTATAACACTGTAACTAGTACGTAACCACTCTTATCCTAGGTAGAAAGACTCGATGAACCAATCAAAAATAAAAACTACAACTTTTCTAGACACAGCCAGTGGAATAAAATAAAAATAGAAATGGCAAAAAGTTAAAAATCAGGAGGATGAAATTAAGGTGGAGAGTTTTTATAACTTTTCTTTTTGCCTGTTTGTTTATGCAAACAATGGTAAGCTGTTTTCAGGTTAAAAAATGTGTTTTAAGATAGTGTTTACTATCTTGGTAACCTCAAACCAAAAAAACATATAATGGATACACAGAAAATAAAAATCAAGAAAGTAAATCATGTCACCAGAGAAAATTACCTTCCCTAGAGGAAGACAGGGAGGAAAGCAAGAAGGGAGAGAAGACCATAATACGACCAGAAAACAAATAACACAATGGCAGGAGTAAGCCCTTACTTTATCAATTATAACATTGAATTTAAATGGCTAAACTCTCCAATCTAAAGACATAAACTGGCTGAATGGATGGAAAAAAAAGACCCATTGACCTCTTGCCTGCAAGAAACACACTTCACCTGTAAAAGACACACACAGACTGAAAATAAAGCAGTGCAAAAAAAAAGATAAGATATTTCTTGCCAATGGAAACCAAAAAAGAGCAGGAGTTTCTATACTTATGTTGGACGAAATATTCCAAGACAGAAACTATAAGAAGAGACAAAAAAGGTCACTATATAATAATAAATGGGCCAATTCAGCAAGAGGTTATAACAATTCTAAATATATACGAACCCAATACCTGAGTATCTAGATATAAAAAGGAATATTATTAGAGCCAAAGAGAGAGCTAGGCTCCAATACAATAATAGCTGGAGACCAACACCCCACTTTCAGCATTGGGCAGATCTTCCAGACAGAAAATCAACCAATAAACATCAGACTTTATCTGCACTACAGACTCAATGACCCTAATAGACATTCACAGAACATTTCACGTAAGAACTGCAAAATACGCATTCTTTTCCTTAGCACATGGATCATTCTCAAGGATAGACCATATGTTAAGTCACAAGACAGGTCTTAAAACATTCAAAAAACCTGAAAAAACAAAACAAAACAAAACAAAAAAAACAAGCAAAAAAAACCACAAGCATCTTCTCTGACCACAGTGGAATAAAGCTAGAAAGTCATAACAAGAGGAATTTAGGAAACTATACAAATGCATGAAAATTAATGAATATGCTCCTGAATGACCAGTGGGTAAAAGAAGAAAATAAAAAGGAAATTGAAAAATTTCTTGAAACAAATGGTAATGGAAACACAAAAGCAGTAGTAAATGGGAAGTTTATAGTTATAACTACCTACATCAAAAAAGAGGAAAAACTTTAAATGAACAATCTAATGATGCATCTTAAAGAATTCAAAGAGCAAGAGGCAAACCAAACCCGAAATTCACAGAAGGAAAGAAATAATAAAGATCAGAGCAGAAATAAACGAAATTGAAATGAAAAAATGCTGTAAAATATTAATAAAACAAAAGTTGCTTTTTTGAAAAGTTAAATAAGGTTGACAAAGCTTTAGCCAATTAAGAAAAAAGAGAGAAGATCCAAATAAAATCAGAAATGAAAAAGGAGACATTACAACTGATACTGCAGAAATTCAAAGGATTATTAGTGGCTACTATAGTCAACTATATGCCAATAAATTGGAAAATCTGGAAGAAATAAACAAATTCCTAAATACATATAACCTACCAAAATTGAACCAGAAAGAAATCCAAAAGCTGAAAGGACCAATTGCATTGAGAACAAAGCCATAATAAAAAGTCGCCCACTAAAGAAAAGCCTGGGACCTGATGGCTTCACTGCTGAAGCCTACCATTTTTTTTTTCTTTTTCTTGAGATGGAGTTTTGCTCTTGTTGCCAAGGCTGGAGTGCAGTGGCGCAATCTTGGCTCACTACAACCTCCGCCTCCTGGGTTCCAGCTATTCTCCTGCCTCAGCTTCCCAAGTAGCTGGGATTACAGGTGTGCACCACCACACCTGGCTAATTTTTTTTATTTAGTAGAGGCAGAGTTTCACCATATTGGTCAGGCTGGTCTCAAACTCCTGATCTCAGTTGATCCACTCACCTCGGTCTCCCAAAATGCTGGGATTACAGGCACGAGCCATTGCACCTGGCCAAAATGAAAAAAATTTAAAGAAGAATTAATACCAATCCTACTCAAACTATTCTGAAAAATAGAGGAGGAGGGAACACTTCAAAATTCATTCTATGAGGCCAGTATTACTCTGATATACAAACCGGCCAAAGACATAAAAACAAACGGAAGCTACAGGTCAATATCTCTTATGAATATTGATGCAAAAATCCTCAACAAAATACTGGGAAACAGTTTTCAACAATACATTAATTAGAAAGATCATTCATCATGACCAAGTAGGATTTATCTCTGGGATGCGAAGACGGTTCAACACACAGAAATCAATCAATGTAGATGCATCATTTCAACGAAATGAAGAACAAAAATCATATAATCATTTCAATTGATGCTGAAAAAGCATTTGATAAAATTCAACATTCCTTCATGATTTAAAAAAAAACTCAAAAACCTGTGAATGGAAAGAACATACCTTAACATAGATGTTTTCTTAGACATCGTCCTGTACAGCTCCCCTCGTTGTTATGGGGCACTGCCTCAAAATGTCACCGTGGTGTAGACTGATGCTGATGCCTATGCTGATGCAGCGATTTCTGTTGTGTGTGCTTTGTGTGTGTGAGATGTTTGCGCTCACCCTGACTTTTCTATAACTGGCACCCCCCATCAGGGAGGCAGTCATGTTTCCTCTCGGCCCCAGCAGTGGGACACTGCCAACCACATTCTATTTCCCTGCAGCCACTTGGCAGCCCCATAGTGCCTACCTCCCTGTCCATCTTCCCTCTGAGTCATAGGAGCCACTGGAAGCCTCTGCATCACCTGAGGGCCATGGAGAACATGGCAGGACTAGCAGAGCTCATCTTCTTTCAGGGTTCACTACATCATTGTCTGTTTCAGTGTTTCTGGCGTGACATACTCCAGTGAGCTACTATCCATAAAAATCTTTGGACCAGAAGTAGGCACCACACAAGTTTTTGCGTAAGTATATTCTTAACCTCTGGGAACATGTGCTAAGTTACATCGTTGTCATTTCTTCCCTATTGGAGAAGGAATATTGACATCCCATAACACATCCTTAGAGTATTCCCAAGAACTCTCTCATCACTCTGTGCTCTGGTAGAGGAACCAGGGTGGGCTTGTAGTTTGCACAGTTCAGGAAGCACCAGCTGGGGACTGTGAGTGTCTGTTACACTGCGAACATGTTAGAGATTCCGTTTCTATTCTTTTATAGAGGAATAAACAGACCTGGAAAAATAAAATGATTTACCTAGGAGAAAGAATCACAAACCGAATTTGGTTCTCTTGACTTTTTTGTTTTGTTTTGTTTTTTGAGACGAAGTCTTGCGCTGTCACTGAGGCTGGAGTGCAGTGGTGCAATCTTGGCTTGCTGCAACCTCCACCTCCTGGGTTCAAGCAATTCTGCCTCAGCCTTCCGAGTAGCTGGGATTACAGGTGCCTGCCACCATGCCTGGCTAATTTTTGTATTTTTAGTAGAGACGGTGTTTCACCGTGTTGGCAGCTGGACTTGAACTCCTGACCTCAGGTGATCTGCCTGCCCCAGCCTCCCAAAGTGCTGGGATTACAGGCATGAGCCACCGTGCTCAGCCGGTTCTCTTGACTTTTAATTCAGACCTGTTTCTACTGCTCTCATGGTGTCTCTGTGCATAGGAGGCAAAGAGAAAGTGTTTTCTGCTAGCCACATAATCTAGGAGTGATCTCAACTTCTTCAGCCTTCAGTGATCTAATCTCATAGGAAAATGGTATATTAGTAGTACCTATCTCACAGAGACATACAGATTCAATAACGTTATACATATGAAGAGCTTAACCTACACCTGATATAGCCAGGGCTGAGCAAATGTTAGCTGTTGTTATTATTGCTGGCATTGGATACCAATCCAGCTCTTCAGCCTCAGTTTACTTATTATATTATGGCGTGTTAGACATTGGTATTGCATGGTAGTATGTGTAAGTGTGCCTTATAAAAACTAAGAAAAATATTCTTTCTCTAATTACATGTATTTTCTCTAATTATTTCTATCTAACTGCAGGGGATAGGGAAACTGAATTCTTACCTTTTGGTCTCTCAATCTGAAAACTCCCTGTGGGGACAGGGAAAAAAAATAGGAGAGTCCAGAGGCAGCACCCAGATGTAAGAAAATGTTCTTCACTGGCCCTCATATGGACCCCATGCACTGCTCCACAGCCCAGGGCCACAGGGCAACTTACAGCTGACAGCAGCCAAGAATGCTTACCCTAGACAATAGCATCCATCATTTTCCTACTCAAAGAGAACCTCAGTCTCCACTTGAGGGGTTAGCGTTTGGACCTCGATTCTATTCTTTTTAAAAAACCTTTGTTTTAACATTTTTAAGTCTTTTTTCATTGTTCTAAATATTTCAGTATTTGGTAAAGGTGTACATAATTACATAGATATTGATATATCAATATTAATACATAAGAATTATGGAATCTCATTATGAGAGTGTCCTTCCCATTAGGTTCCAGAGGAAGTCTTGTATCTACTCCAGGATCACAAGCTCCCTCATTTCCTCCATCTCTACCGATGGTTTCCATGTGCTCCTTTCTGGGTCAGGACCAGGTAGTGATGAAATGTCTGGTAGTCTACAGTGAAATGAGGAAAAGGCAATATTGTATCAATTTAAGAGAATATTCTTCAAAAATTGTCATTCTTTATTACTTTTGCTTATTTCTTTCAAGATGCCCTTTCTTTTGTGATTTAAAAATTATGATAGATGGTAGGGTTTTTAAAATGTCACAACGTGGAAAAAATATAATGCTATAATAATCTCCCCTTCATTTTTATCATATTGTAAATTAACTTTTATATGGAGAATATATTCACCTGGTTAATTACAAAATTTAAAAGCAAAAAGCAAATGGTCTTCCTTGCATCCCACCTACCTCTGTTACTGTTTTCTTACGCACTTTTTATAGTTTCTTTATTCATATTCATTTTGTCTAAAGAGTCTCAAACTCTTTAGACAAAAAGTACAATTTACTACTCTGTCCTTGCTCTTTTCACATTGCATATTATTCTGGGGAGGATTTTTTTTTCTTGTGTCAGCAAATAGAATGTTACTTCTTTTTTTGAGACTGAGTCTTACTCTGTTGCCCAGGCTGGAGTGCGGTGGTGTGATCTTGGCTCACTGCAACCTTTGCCTCCTGGATTTAAATGATTCCCCTGCCTCAGCCTCCTGAGTAGCTGACATTACAGGTACATGCCACCACACCTGGCTAATTTTTGTATTTTTAGCAGAGACAGGGTTTCGCCATGTTGGCCAGGCTGGTCTCAAACTCCTGACCTCAGGTGATCCACCTGCCTTGGCCCCCTAAAGTGCTGGGATTACAGGCATTAGCCACCACACCCAGCCTGCATATAGAATGATTTTTTTAAATTCTTTTTGATTTATTGCATAGTATTCCAAAATAGGTGTATTAGTCCATTCTCCCACTGCTATAAAGAATTACATGCAACTAGGTTGTTTATAAAGAAAGAAAGAGATTTTAATTGGCTTCTGGTTCTGCAGACTATAAAGGAAGCATAGCAGGGGAGGCCTCAGGAAACTTACAATTATGGTGTAAGGGAAGCAAACACGTCTTACCTGGTGGGAGAAAGAGGAAGAGAAAGAAGGGGGAGATGCTACTTTTTTTTTTTTTTCAGACAGTTCTCACTCTGTCATCCAGGCTGGAGTGTAGTGGCACGATCCTGGCTCACTGTGGCCCTCACCTTCCAGGTTTCTTTATTCATATATATATTTCCTCATGCCTCAGCCTCCTGAGTAGCTGGAACCACCATGTTCCAGCTAATGCTACACACTTTTAAACAACCAGATCTTGCAAGAACTCTATCACGAGACAGCGCTGGGGGATGGTGCTATACCATTAGAAACTGTCCCCATGATCCAATCACCTCCCACCAGGCCCCACCTCCAACACTGGGGATTATAATTCAATATGAGATTTGGATGGGACAAAGAGCCAAACCATATCAGTAGTAATGAACAATTATTTATCTAACCGCTCCCCTATTAATGGACATAGGTCTGTTTCTAATCTTCTGCTACTGTAAATAATACTATAATGAACAACCAGGCTTATTTATTATTTAACACTCATGCAACCATATCATATTGCACCTTGCTTGCTATTAAGATTATAATGTCTCCTTTTTGATTGATGGTGTGCTTAAATTTGCCGAATTCTCTTTTATTTATCTTTTTATATTTTCAAACTTTCTGAACCATATCTTGTAGGTTCCTTTATATTTGTTGGGTCCTTTATATTTGTTGCTATTGCAATTTTATTTTGTCTTAGTTTTATCAATTATGTTAGATTTTATTAGAATTTAAGAACCTTTTACTATGTGGGATCCATTTGCCTTATTTCATGTCTCAGTGTTGAACATTAACAGGCATCTTTTCTCAGCCCATAGTATGCCCTTCATATATGTGTGTATATATATAAGGGTATACTTATTTTTTCAAATTTTCTTTTACTTGAATAATTTTGTTGATATGTACCTTAAATTATTTGTTTAATTCCTTCTTAGAGACTCCAATTATGTACAAATTGGATCACCTTTGTCTGTCTTCTCTAGTTATCATTGTGTGTGTGTGTAATCTTTTTATCTGTTTATTTCTATTTTACATTGTTTACTTTTTATATATTCTCTGTATTACTTATTGTATTTTTTTTAGTATCACTTCTCCATTGTGGTTTTTTGTTTGTTGGTTGGTTTGTTTGTTTTTGATACAGGGTCTCCCTGTGCCACCCAGGCTGGAGTGCAGTGGTATGATCACAGCTCACTGCAGCATCCACCTCCTGGGCACAAGTGATCCACCCATCTCAGCCTCCCAAAGTGCTGGGATTACTGGTGTGAACCACCACACCCAGCCTCCCTTGTATTCTGATTTCATTTTTATTTCTGTGATATATTCATTTTTTTATATTTCTTTCCTGAATTCTGCTACTTTAATTTCATCTCTTGTTATATTGCTCTTTCAATTTCTATATTTCTGCATTGTAATCTTTTTTCATTAAAGTGAATGCCTTCTTAAATTCTTTTAAATTCATAGTAAAATATTTGATCATAATTTTTAGTTGCTGCACAGCTAAAATTTTTAGTGAATATTTTTTGTCCTAAGCTTTCTGATTTTCCTCATACTTTTAATCATATACTATCTTTGATTCAGTGTTTTTGTAGTGACTTTTTCTTATAACTCATATGAACACATTTTTCTTGAACTGGATTTTGCTGAAGGTTGGTGTGTGAGCATGAGCATGTATGTGCGTGTGTGTGTACATGTGTGTCTGTAGGGGTAGTACAGCCTTCCAGGCTCCACAACCTAAATATTTTCTCCTTCTCTATCATGCAGACACACTGCTTAATGCTAAAATGGCTTTTCTACATAGCTCTTCTACATTATTGTGTGGTCTTTTATTATTTCCTTCTCTGAGCCAAACTGCATCCAGAGAGACTTCCTGAAGCTTCCCTGTTAACCCCAGTTTTTACTCCCACTGATCCAAATGATCTATATAGGTTTGCACATCAGGGTAAGACTTCTAATCTTCAGGAAGTATATTTTTCTTGGCTCTGAGACATTTAGTCATCTTTGTGGTTTTCTCTGCATTTCCATTTGGCTATTCCCAGTCTAAGCTTGTTTTGGCATTCTTACATATATTTTGAAGTAGGTGGATAATAACTATATACTAGTTTTACTGAAAACAGAGTTTATGGTTTTGCTCCTTCCTTCTTGTTAGCTTTCATACAACCTCTAGGAGGAAAGGAAAAAGATGCTGACTTACCCAGCCATGTTCATACTGGAAGTCTCTCTCCATATTTGTTTTAATAATTTAGCTTTAAACCTCAAATCAGGGAATTGTTGGCCTCTGCAGTGGTCTGTGAGTTGCTTCACCTAGCTTTTTAAAACTGGCAGAATCAGTTCCTAAGATCCTCAATTTCTTTTTTTTTTTTGAGTCGGAGTTTTGCTCTTGTTACCCAGGCTGGAGTGCAATGGCGCAATCTCGGCTCACCGCAACCTCCGCCTCCTGGGTTCAGGCAATTCTCCTGCCTCAGCCTCCTGAGTAGCTGGGATTACAGGCACACGCCACCATGCCCAGCTAATTTTTTGTATTTTTAGTAGATACGGGGTTTCACCATGTTGACTAGGATGGTCTGAATCTCTTGATCTCGTGATCCACCCGCCTCGGCCTCCCAAAGTGCTGGGATTACAGGCGTGAGCCACCGCACCCAGCCAAGATCCTCAATTTCTAATGGTGCAACTCAGCACCACTGAAATCCTTGGTAATTGTTTCTAGTCTCTCTTTATTTAATCGATCAATTTGGATAAGCACAAATACAATGTGCAAAATACCAAAACAATGAAAAGTCCTTTATGTGATAACTCAAGTACGTGAACCATAGTTTAATGAAGAATCTGAACTTAATGAATTCTATCTAAGTAGCAAAATAAATAAAGGAACTTTGTCAAATGTTAAAAGTTAGTGAAAAAAAGACTACATGTAGTTTGATCTATAAGAAAAAATTCCAGACATATTTAAAATTAAATACATAGCTTCCATTCAACTTTCTATATATTTCCCCTTGTGATTTCCATAATAGAATACATTTCAATTATTCTTCTCAGCTAGGGAGAATTAAACGTTTACCTGTTTCTGTATCTCCAAGGATATGTGGGATGAGTTGTTTTTGTCTTCATTACTTAACTCCTTGTCATATTTACTTATTCAAGTGTCTGGAAAAGAAGGCTTTTTTTCTCCTCTTGTAGCAATGATAAGAGATGATGGCCAATTCAGATGGTTAAAAATCATGAAATTGTTGCTCCGATGTTAGTCAATGGATACTTCATTTTCATGTTAATCACGGATTTCTGCTTACTTCGTATGAAATTAAAGATTGTTTGACCTGAAGAGGTTTAACACATAAAAGTGCCAAAGGAAAAAACAAAAGAGGATCCATGACTTTAGAAATGACTTGACCCTTTGCCCTTTCCTTTCGTATATTCTACCAGAGGAGGACAGACATTATGACCCACTAGTCCCCACCCTCCTCTGCAAGGCTGCTGCAAAAGCAGCCCGAGGGATCCAACCTACGTAGATAATCTAAGCCAGTTCTCTGAAGACCCCACTTGAGCAACCCCTGGGCATAAGCATCTGATTGCTCTCTGGGAGAGTCTATCCCCACCTGGAGCAGAGACCCATTCTCTGTTATAGTCTTTTAAGTGATCTGCTGGATTTTTAAAAACCTGTTTTCACTTTGGTAAGATATTTGTATGCCTAGTCAAAACAACAGTAACCATAGCTAAACTATTCCAAGAAGTCTCAGAAGTTACATTTGCTGTTTATATCCAAAGGAGTCTTCAACAAAACACCCCAGCCCCACTTTGAAATATAAATCAGCGTTAACACTCAAGGAGAAGTGTTTTAAAAAGGGAGGTCCCATGTTATGGAAGCCTCTGCAGCACAATACATGCCCTTCAGCCTTACAAAGCAACCCAAACCCACAAGGAAGTCATGCCTGCCATGCTTTTGAAGGCTCTTGGAGCTGTTGGCTATGAAATCTAAAGCCCTGCTCTGCGGACATTAGTAAAATCAGGGGACTTTTGACACAAGCCAAATTGCATTTGAAAGTTTTTCAGTTCAGTACCAGGGTCCAATTTTAAGTAACAAAAATCCTGTCTCTCTCATATTCCATGTGAGTCACTCATAAGGAATCCTTCCAATGATTGTCCATTTTTGGTCCTCTCTAAATCATTCTTTACATTGCCACACAGCGGTCATTTAAAAATTCATTGGTACCCAATGGTTAGGAAGTGTCTTTGAATCAGATGACCTAGGCTACACTCCATTCCCCTCTGTTATTTCTTAGCTGGGTGATCTTTGGCCAGTTCGTTAACTTCTCTAGGCTTCCATTTCCTCCTGTTGCAAGGATCAAATGAGACAAGTCACCTAACGTGCTGAATCCACTGCCTGACACAGAATCATCTGGTTTTACAAGGAGGTTATGCCACACATTCCAGAAATAGATCATTCCAACCATACACAGATTCTTCCTCATAATATATTTTATGAAGCTAGTAAATGTTCTACAAATTCGATACAAGGAAAATGGAAGACAAATCTCACTCATGAATGGTGATTTAAAAAAAAAAAACAACCAACAACTCTAAAACAAATTGGCAAATCAAATCCAAGTTAGCAATATATAAAAATAAAATAATAAAACATCACTATGGGTTTATTTCAAGAACTGCAATGTTGGTTGGAAAGTAGAAAATCTCATATAAGTTAGCATGTTAACACATTAATAGAGAAAAATCATAATCATCTTAACAGAGGCATAAAAACATTCAGTAAAATTCAATACCCTTCATGAAAAAGTCTTGGCAAACTTGCAATATAAAGGACTTTTAAAATCTGAAGGTATGTTTCCAAACACTAGCACCAACATTATTAGTGCTTCTAATTCTAGAAGTTTTTTCATTTATAATTAAGAAAAGTTTAAGATGTTGTTTTTTAAAATATATATTAAATTGGTGGTCCCTACCAATGCACTAAGATAACAGAAATAAAGTTATAAGGATTGGAAAAGGAGAAATAAATTTTCATTATTCACAGAGGTTGATTGTCTACACAAAAAAATCTACAATGATTTGCAAAGAAACTATTAGCTTTGGTAAGAGGTTTAATAAAAGTTTCCAGCAAACAATTGAATTTTTATAAAGCAAAGATAGCTGGAAAATATTTTTAAACAGATAGTTATTATAGCCAGAAAAGTTTAAAAAGTAATTCTAAAGTATATCTCATAAAGATGTGCAGAACCATTGTGCAGAGAACTTAGAGAACTTTATTAAGAGATAGTAAATAGACCTAAATAAATTAAGAAACATACTAAGTTTATTAAAGGATTATTCAATACCATAAAGATGTCAGTTTTTATTCAAATAGATTTATAGATTCAAAACAGCCAATAAAAATTTTACCAACATTTTGTTAAAGACTTGTACAAATTAATTAATGTAAAAGCAAAGGGACAATGACAGGCAAGACATCTCAAATAATAAATTAGAAGAACTTGCCCTACCAGAATTAAGATTTACTCTGAAGGAATAATGATTGTGACTTTGCAGTATCAATGAAAGAGACCAGTGGAGCAGATCAGAGAAGGTGGAAACAGACCCATGTAGACATGGAAAAGATCTATGGCAGGGAGGCAGGGCATCAGTAAGGAAAGATGGGCTGCTCACAAGGGTGCTGAAACGCTTGGTTAGTCATATGAAAAAGTTGACATTGGAGGCATATCTCACACACAACTCAAAAATTTCAGTTGATTAAAAGTTTAAGTTTGAAAGAAAATAATGTAAAAACTTAAAAGAAAATACTGAAGTATATCTTTTTTACTTTTGGTATAGGAAAACTTTTCTTAAATAAGACAAAATATACACATACATAACATAAAGCCAAAGATTAACATATTTGACTACATAATAATGAACAAATCCTGTTAATAAGAGTGATAGAGTGATGTCAGCAAGATGGCTGACTAGAAAACCTTAGCACCCTTTCCCCTTTGCCCCAAAACAGCCAAAACAGTAATGAACAACTACATTTTGATGAACGTAACTAGAGTGCCAAAGTACATCAAAGGAGTCAAGGCTATCCTTAGAATGGAGAAATAAAATCTTTCTCAGACAACCAAATTCAGAATATTGCAAGAATGTTATGGTGCTCTATAAATCATATATAATTCTAGTATGGAAGTTAAAAGCAAAGCAGTTAAAAGGCAAAACAGTTAAAAGTAACTATAGCCATAAAAATGTTAAGAAATACATAATACAAAAAGACATAGTCACATCAAAAATAAAAATGGGAGGTAAAAGTCTAGAATGTTTGTATACTACTGAAGTTAAGTTGCAATCGGTATAAAATAGTCTATTATAATGAGAAGATATTTTATGTAAGCCTCATGGTAACTGGAAATTAAAAAACCTATAGCAGATACACAAACAATAGAGAAAAATGTATCTAAATTTAGCACTAACAAAACTCACCAAATATACAAAGATAAACAAGAGAGGAGGAAAGGAACAAAGATCTATAAAATTTTGGAAAATAATTAACAAAATAGCAAGAGTAAGTCCTTATCTATTAATAATTATTTTTAATGTAAATGCCTTAAATTCTCCAGTGAAAACATAGAGTAGCTGAATAAATTAAACAAACAAGATCCAACTTTGTGCTGACTATAAGAGACCTACTTTAGCTTTGAAGACATGCATAGGCTGAAAGTAAAGAGATAAAAGAAGATACACCCTGCGAATGGTAAACAAAGAACAGAGGTAGCTGTCCCTACCTGTATCAGATAAAATAGACTTTAAGTCAAAAACTGTCATGAGAGTCAAAGAAGGCTCTTATTTAATAATAAAGGGTACAATTCACCAAGAAGATATGACAATTGTAAATATATATGCGCCCAACACTAGAGCACCTAAATATACATAGAAAATATCATTGAACATAAAGGAAGAAATAGATGGCAATACAATAATAGTAGGGGATTTTAATACCCCACTTTCAACAATAGACAGATCAATGAGACAGGAAATTAAAAAGAAAATACTGAAATTGCATAGCACTTTTTACAAATGGACCTAGCAGATATACACAAATTATTCCAGCCAATGGCGGAAAATACACATTCTTCTCAAGTGCACATGGAATATTCTCCAGGAGAGACCATATAGTAGGCAACGAAATAGTCTTAAATTTTGAAAAATCAAAATTGTATTGTTTCTAACCACAATGGTATGAAACTAGAAATCAGTAACAGGAGGAACTTTGGAAACTACATAAATACATAGAAATTAAACAACATACACCTTAGCAACCAATGGATCAATGAGTAAAGTAAAAGGAAGATTTTAACCATTCTAGAGACAAATCAGAATGGAATCACAGCATATCAAAACTTCCTTGATAACAGCAAAAGCAATAATCAGAGGACGTTTCTAGTAAGAAATACCTACATCAAAAAAGAAAAAATATCTCAAACACACAGTTGAATGTTGCACCCCAAGAAACTGGAAAAACTAAACCAAACTAAACCCAAAATTAGTAGAAGGAAAGAAATAATAGAAGTCAGAGGAGAAAGCAACAAAATAGAGAGAAAAAATACAAAAGATCAGTGAAACTAAGAGTTGCTTTAAAGAAAAAAAAAGATAAACAATATCAACAAACCTTTAGCCAAATTAACAAAGAAGAGAGAAGACTCAAACAAATACAATCAGAGATGAAAAAGGACACATTACAACTGATACCATAGAAATACAAAGAATCGTAAGAAACTTTTATGAATAACTATATGCCAAGAAATTAGATAACCTAGAAGAAATGAACAAATTCGTGGACACAAACAATCCACCAAGATTGAATAGTGAAGAAATAGAAAATCTAAACAGACCAATAATAAGAAGATGTCCTTACGTGAACAAAGACTTCAACTCTCCATTCTCCTGGACTAAAGTTTCACTATAAAGTTATTTCTGCCCCACCATTATTAGAGTTGGTGCAGAGCTCAGATTTCTTGATGATTGTTCTGGTAGACAGGAGAAAGGATGGAAAAGTAGATCACAAAAGATCATATGCCACTTGAAAGATGTCTGAAAGAACATACAGTTGCCAAGAAACCTGCTTGTGTGACCTGAAGTGCTGCCTGCAGGGAACACATGGGCCTGGGGTCTGTCTTTGTGTGGCAGTGATGTAGCTCTCTCAGCTGCCTTTCAACTCTCATCTCTTCCTTGTAAACAAACCCAAAGCACAGGATGCTGCACAAGCTTCTTAATTTTGCATTCTCTGCTGATGTCTGTACCACCATTAAAAGTATTATAAACGGGGTCTGTTGTGGGGGGGGCCAGGGGAAGGACAGCAGGGGGGTGGGGAGGTTGGGGAGGGATAACATGGGGAGAAATGCCAGATATAGTTGATGGAGGGATGGAGGCAGCAAACCACCTTGCCATATAAGTACCTATGCAACAACCCTGCATGATCTGCACATGTACCCCAGAACCTAAAGTACCAAAAAAAAAAACAAAGAGTCTCATGCTGTCACTCAGGCTGGACTGCAGTGGTACGATCTCAACTCACTGCAACCTCCACCTCCTGGGTTCAAGTGATTCTCCTGCCTCAGCCTCCCAAGTAGCTGGGACTACAGGCGTCTGCCACCACACCTGGCTAATTTTTGTATTTTTCATAGATACGAGGTTTCACCATATTGGCCAGGCTGGTCTCGAACTCCTGCCCTCAGGTGGTCTGCCTGCCTTGGCCTCCTAAAGTGTTAGGATTTACAGGCTTGAGCCACCATGCCTGGCCTCCCCTCTGGTTGTTAAGCTAGGCTGATATACAATGTACCCTGGAAAGGAAGTCACAAATACCAACTTGTGTTCAAGACAGCGTTTTGACGCATTGTGTTCCCTCTCTAATCCTATTTGATCTCAGCCTGCTTTCACTGAGTCTCTTTTCTCTTGGTTCATTCATTCACTAATATAACAAGTATTTCTTGAGCATATATTATGTGCCAACATTGTGCTAGATCCCTGAGATATGACTGACATATAGTTCTTTCATTCAAGGAACCCAAGTCTAATGGCAGATAAGGACAGAAAAACAAATTAACAGACAATTACCATACAATGCTAAGTAAAGAATAAACAGTCTTGTGAGAACTTGGAGGAAGGCCTCTGAATCTAATCCATGTGAGCAAGGATAGGGTCTCAAAGGAAATGCACCATGAAATGAGCCCTGGAGAATGTGCCAGAGGTAGTCAAGTTCTAAGCTCTTGTCTCTAACAACGTCTCCACCTTTGGAACTTGGCTTTCTGTTTTGAAATCTGGCTAAACTTGATTTTCTGGGACACATATGATATTGTTCTAGAACACAATATATCACTTTGGTCAAATCATTCTATATAGAACGATCAGCTTCCCCATCCATCCTGCGTGTAGGAGTAAGGATAAGCCTGGGAAAAATAAAGTGTTATTTTTGGAATGATCACAGAATGGAGTAAATAAAACCACTAAGCAAACACATTCTGCACACCTACAATGTTCCAAGCACTGTGACCAGTGCTGAATATAGAAATAAAAATCGATTCCATGTCCTCAAATCATCTAGTCTAACAAAGGAAGAGATGAGAAAGGAGACAATTGCAGGGTGGTAGGTAAGTGCTATAATAGAGGTAGGCAGAGTGTTAGCGGATCCTTGAGAGGTTCATGGTAATTGAGCCCTGTGATTCCTCACAAATGTGATTCCCGTGGGGTGATCAAATGCTTTAAAATGTTAACTTCTGTTTGTTGCAAGAACACTTTAAAAATAACCTTCTCTTATACTCAAAGATGATGCACAAAACTGATTCCTTCTATGCCTAGCTCCTGGTCTGTGCCCCGGTTTCCACATTTGTCACCGGGAGATAATAATAGTAGGAAAATATGCGATAAAGCATTATGGCATATAGCATAAAATAATAGTAATCCCTCGTAAGTTTGTTGTAAAAATAAAATTAAAGAATATGTGTAAATGTTCCCATAACTGTGCCTGGTAGTCATAAGGGCTCAGTAAATGATCTGTGATTCTTACATGCTATAGGAATATTTTGCAGATAGAATGTGGTATTCCTTCCCAAAGCTAGATACTCCTTAAATATAGCTCCCTCCTGAGTGCCATGGTGAAACCAAAGCAGTGTTATTAAGAAGAGTTAGCACCCATTACGGCTTTGGTCCTACTCACCTTATATGACTCCTTCAGGCCTTGTGTTATTCATGTATTAAGGGAGGAGGTTGAGCCCAGTGTTCTCCTGTGGCCCTTATCCAGCCAACGCAGACTGTCTGAAACCATCCATCATGAATCATCAACAGCCTTGACCCATCTGTTTCTCCTCCAACATCTGTAACAGAAGTCCTCCCTACCACTTCTTTTAAATATTTTTATTTTCTCCTTGGAAGTTCTAATCACCTTTGAAGACAGAGCCTCGTGCCTGATGATACATTGCCCTGAAGGTATAACTTAACAAAGGGCCTTCTCTTTCTTGCAGTTATCATATTCTTTTACCTTGATTTGATTTTCCTTTTCCTTGTTGAGTACTCATTTCTGTCTGAAAAGACTGGATTTCCTTTCACAACCTTCAGCAGAGTCATTCTTGGTATCTTTTCCCCTTCCCCAAGAGCAAGCACACGGACTTGTGGCCACCACCAGTTCATACTTAGCTGTGATCTCCTTAATTGAACAACCTGGGACCCTTCCATGGAGAGTTAGTAATTCGATGAGCCACCACCACACATGCTAATGCACACACACAAAGCGCTCAGAAGATTCAATATAGAATTTCCTTCTCAAGAAAGTTGTTCACCTCTCATTGTACCCAAGAGCAAACCATGCCTTGTTCATTGCACCTATGCCTGTTCATGGGACTCTGCAGTACCAAAGCCTATCTGCTGTTAAATTAAATACACATGAGGACACGGCCTGAAGCTATTTCCCTACTTTGAGTTTCTATGCAAGGAACTGCAGCCTCACATGAAATGTAAAATTCATCGTGTTTCTGACTTGTCCCCCAAGATATTCTGCTCTCTATTTATAAATGTAAATTAACCAAAACCTAATTGAAGAGTATTTCTTGGGTCTCAGCTATTAGCTAGCAGCTGCACTTCAGTCAGGCAAAGGCTGCCAACTGATCAGACCACATTTAAATACAACAAACACCTACCTGTACCCAATCAAGCTAATTCTGTACTTCTGTTTTCTATCTATAATTACTCACTGCCTGTGTTGCAGTGGCGTGCTCTCAGCCTCTCCAGTTTTGAGTGCTGCCTGATACATGAATAGCTTTTTGCTGAAATATTAATAAATTGTTAGATTAAATTTGTCTAAAGTTTTTCTTTTAACATTGTCTAAAGGTGAATTATACTCAACCCCCATAATTTGGTTGATATAATTTCCAGGGTCTGACTTGGTAACATGCACAGGGAAATAAATTTTTATTGCTGAATACATAACAAGGTGCTGTGACTCCACATTGCAGCAACAAAAATTCCCTAACGTTGTCTGACTTGCAGTAGTGGTAGAGGGAGCTACCCTTTGTCACTAGCGAGAGGTTTAAGTCAAGCAGATGTCACAAGACACTGGCACATGAGGGTTGACACCTAATTTCTCAATAAGAAACCCTTGGTTTAAATTGCCTAAGATTGTTATTTTTTCCCTTTAGATCGACAACTTTTATTTCAATACTGTCTTAGTCAATTCAAGCTGTTATAACAGTGTACCATGGGTTGTGTAGCTTACAAACAACAGAAATTTATTTTCCATCGTCCTGAAGGCTACAAATTCACAATCAGGGTGCCAGCAGGTTAGGTTCTTTGCAGGGTCCTCTTCTGAGTTGCAGGCTACTTTCTTTTCATTGTATCCTCATATGAGGGAAAGAAGGTAAGAAAGTTCTCTGGGGTTTCTTTTATAAGAGTACTAATCCCATTTGTGAGGACTCTACTATTATCTAATTTCCTCCCAAAGGCCCCACTTCCTAATACCATCACATTGGGGGTTAAGAGTTCATTGACATATGGCCAGGCACGGTGGCTCACGCCTATAATCCCAACACTTTGGGACATAGAGATGGGTGGCTTACTTGAGGTCAGGCATCAGAGCCTGACCAACATGATGAAACCCTGTCTCTACTAAAAATACAAAAGTTAGCCGGGCATGGTGGCATGCACCTGTAGTCCCAGCTACTTGGGAGGCTAAGGCAGGAAGAATCACCTGAATGCGGGAGCCGGAGGTTGCAGTGAGCCAGGATTGCACCACTGCACTCCAGCCTGGACAACAGAGGGACACTCCATCTCAAAAAAAAAACCAAAAACAAACAAACAAAAAAAGACTTCAACATATGCATTTTAGGGGGAGACAAACATTCAATCCATTGCAAATACTTAAATGAATATTTTTTTCATCATATGATACAGAACTAAAAGGATTCATCAGCAATAACAAAGTATACATTTTTGCATGTATAAAATAAGAGAAAATAAGAGAAAATCATGAGAAATGTAAAATACATCATGTTTCTAACTTGTCTCCCGAGATATTCTGTTCTTTACCTTTGGTAATTTAAAAAGTATAATCAGAACACCTATCTCCTAATTACAAGGCAGCTACTGGGCCAATGAACAATCATGTAGCACACATGTGGTTATTTTAATTGAAGATTCATGACTAAACCTTAGTTTTTGAATATGCATATTACATAAAAAATAGTCAAAAGCCTATTTGCCTTAGCTTCTTTGTAAATCTATCTTTTTGCTCACATACACATTATTTTCCCAGTTGCATCCTGAATGTTGCTCTTGAATGAGCCACAAAGCTCTTCCGAACCCTTGCCCCTGAGGTGTTATTACCTTCTGTTTTTCCTCACCATCTGCTTTTTTTCTGAAGCTCAGCTTCTTGTAACAAGAGAATAACAGAGTTGAAAATTATTGCCATCGATCACTTTTAGATAAAGCTGAACGTCTTCCAGCCACTCTGAATTGATTTTCTTTTCCCCCCTGAGAAAGTGACAGAAAGGAGTTTAGAAACCATGCAGGGGACTGAATCAATATAAAAGTGAGAGGCGTTTTGTGGAGGTAATCACGTGTAGAGTAGTGAGGAGCTCGCAGGACTAGTTAATAGGGCTAAGTTGCTGACTCAGCTTTATTAACAACTCAGTAGGCAAGCCATAAACCCTTAGACACTACACTTAAATATGTGTCCCTGCTCCCTTGTGGAGAGAATTCAGCTGTCATTTGTTGCAGCCTTTCTATGGATCAGACAGAGTTAGGGCCTCTCACAGTGACATGCAGAAGTGACAGATGTATGTATAGCATCACCATGCTGAGAGCAATGAGCTTCAGGGTCAGATGACAGGATAACAAGTATGACAATATTAATAAAAGAATGCTACTCAAATACCATCGCTTGTTTCCACCGAGAGCTAAATACATCATGCTTGCACTGTCTTTTTTTTTTTTTTTTTATGTTTAGTGGTGTGGGGCATTTTTTTTTTTTTTTTGACCCCTCAAAGGCAACTGGTTACCATATCTGTCTTAATGTGTCTAAATTTTTTGTTTAATTGTGTAAAATATATATAACTAAAATGTGGCATTTTGACCATTTTTAAGCATACAATTTAGTCCCATTAACTACACTCAAAATGCTGTGCAATCATCACCACTATTTCTAAAATTCTTTATCACCTTGCATAGAAACTCTATCCTGCTACCACACACACGTACACCGAGAGTCCCTGGTAACCTCTAATCACTTTCTGCTTCTACAGATGTGTCTACGGTAGAAATTCCATGAGTGGAACTATACAATATTTGTTGTTTTGTGCCTGGCTTATTTCACTTAACTGTTTTCAAGGTCTATTCATGTTGTAGCATGTATCATTTATTTTACAGAAATATAGGCTGGATAATATTTCATTGTACATACAGTGGATCCTCATTATTCACAGATTCCATAATTGCAAATCTGTCGACTTGCTAAAGTTTATTTGTAATCCCCAAATCAGTACTCATGGTGTTTGTATGGTCATTCGTGAACGTGAGGAGTGACAACATCTTTCACTTGCCTGGTGCTCATGTTCTTAGCTGAGGTTGAACAAATCAGTGCTCTGCTTTCTTATTTCAGCTCTTATACTACAAAAAAGTGTCATTTTTGTGGTCTGTTTGGTAATATGTTTTCCATGTTTTTTGTGCTTTTTGTTGTGGATTTCAGTGTTTAAAATGTCCCTAACCCAAGCCTACTGCTGAAGTGCTGTCTAGGAACCGTAAGTGCAAGAAGGCTGTGATGGAGACAATATGTGTGTCAGAGGATCTTCATTCAAGCATGGGTGCTATTGTCTGTGAGTTCAGTGTTGATGAATCAACAATATATATTGAAGTCTCTTTAAGCAGAAATACACATAAAACAAGGTCATGCACTGATTAGTTGACCAAAATATTGAGTAGATGCTCACAGGACCCTTTTTTCCCCCTAGTAGCAATGATTTGGTATTCACTAATTCATTTTTTGTAATGATTATAGAACATAACTACTACAGACAATGAGAATTGACTGTGTATGTAGTCATCCCTTGGTATCCACGAAGGATTGGTTCCTGCAATTCCTGTAATGCCAGAATCCAAAGATGCTCAAGCCTCAAGTCCTTGCTATAAAATGGCATAGTATTTGCACATTAGCTATGCACATCCTCCTGTATACTTTAAAATATCTCTAAATTACTTATAATACCTAATACATTGTAAATACAATAAAAATATAACTATAAATGCTATGTATACTACTATGCTGTATTATATTATAAATATAAATACAAATTTAATATCTAAATTTATATTATAAATATATAAATATGTGTACTACTATGCTATATTTATATTATAAATATAAGTGCTAAGAATAAATAATATTACTGTAGCATTTATAGTAATATTTATATATGTATCTATTATATAATATTAATATTTATTTTATGTAATTATTAATACATATATTATATATTATATTTATAACATATTTATATATTTATATAATGTATATCTAAATGTATTTTATATATAATTTTAAATATTTATATTTAAATACTTCTAAATATACATATTGCTGTATTTATACTGAAATAATTGTAAATGTAACATAAATGCTATATAAACAGTTTTTAAACTGTATTGTTTAGGAAATAATGGAAAAGAAAAAAGTCTGTATATGTTCAATACAGAGGCAATCTTGTTTTCAAATATGTTCTGTCTGAACTTAGTTGAGTCCACATATGCAGAACCCATGGCTAAGGAAGGCCATCTATACTGTATCTTGTTATCCATTCATCTGTTGAGGAAAACTTGGGTTGTTTTTGTCTTCTGGCTGTTACGAATAATACTGCTATGAATTTGTTTTTATTTTATATTTGATTTTTTTTAGGAACCATCAAACTGTTTTTCCACAGTGGCTGTACCATTTTACATTCCTACCAGCATCATATGGGGATTCCAATTTTTCCACAGCCTTGCTAATACTTGTTATTTTTCTTTTAAATCATGGCTATCCTAGTGAAGTCATATTGCTTTGTGGTTTAGATTTCCATTTCCCTAATTATTAATGATTTTAAGCTTCTTGTGTTTGTTGACCATTTGAATGTCTTCTTTGGATAAGTGTCCATTTAAGTTCTTTGCCCATATTTTCATTGGGCTGTTTGTCTTTTTGTTGTTGAATTATAAGGGTTCTTTATATATTCTAGATATTAGAACCTTATCAGATATATAATTTGCAAGTATTTTCTTTCGTTCTGTAGGCTGTTTTTGCATTCTGTCAATAATGTCCTTTGATGCAGGAAAGCTTTACCTTTAATCCAGCCCCTGTTTCACTGTTGCCTTCGGTCACACCCTCACGATTTCTAGTCAGGTTGGTTTCAACATGCTCTGGACTGCAGCTGGTGTTCTTTCCTCTGTTCTTGCTCTGTCCTAGGGCAATTCATTTTCTAATCAGTTGTCAAAGCCATGTTTTAAAAAGATAAACACTATTAAAACTTTTGATGTTTACCCATAGCAATCACAAGAAAATCCAAAAGGCTATCTACAAGCCAGAGAGGCCTAGAACAGATCCTTCCCTCGAAGCCCTCAGAAGGAACCAACCCTATCAGCAACTTGATTTAGGACCTCCAGACTCCAGACGGGGAGAGAATAAAGTTCTGTTGTTTAAGCCACTCTATTTATGGTACTTTGTTACAGCAGGCCTAAAAATCACATATAGGTCTGAAATTTGAATTTATTCATAATTTTAAATCTGGATATGGAAAAAGTGGGCTGTTATCTTGTTATATCTGATTATTACTCTGGATATGCTTTGAAGGATCCCAAATCAAAACCCATCTTATACTTTCTTTTTATATTTCCTACTTTGCAGTTTGAAACCATTTGAATATAACCAATAACAACCTCTTTCCATGAAATTCCTGGTATTCATCTATGAGAGAGGTTTTCAGGAATCCACAGTAACTTTGGTCAATGTTTAAAATGGATTTTGATGGTGAGAAAAACACAACTCTAAGCCAAAGCAAATTTGACAGTAACAGCAGCCTCCCTCAAAGGCAGGAAGGCTGTTCTCAGCCTCAGTGGAAACTTGTCTCCTTGTTGGGTAGAACCCTTTGGCTCAGCTGAACTCTTGGAGCTACGATCTTTTTAATCATTTGGTTCTGGTGTTTTTCTTCCTGAAGTCCAAATACTACAATTAATGCCTGTCTGTTATGATTCTATAAGAAAGAACTCCTTTTTCTTTCGAACAAGATAGAGATACATCATGAAAAATTAATATCATGCTTCTATTTGAACATTTGACCCATGTAACATATTGGTCCCAATTCCCCTTGGGGGAATTCTCTAAGAGGTAGGGCCACTTACCTGTGACCAGGACACTGGTAACCAAGCCACTGACCACTCATAACTACAAAGGGTAGACGGGCCAGGAAGAATTTGATAAAATTTCCTTCTAAATGAATCAAAACCCCTCCTTCATTAGTCAGATCAATCCCCAGGTCAGGTCAGGGTCAAATCTCAGAAATTGTAGACCTTGAAGTAGTTGAATTATGTGAGAGAATGTGGAAGCAAACACTTAGGCATGAGTCAGGAGGAAGTGCTGGCTGGACCCAGACAGACACTGCAGGCTGTTTTTCTCCTCGAGGTTGCTCTGACCCCCCGGATTCCATTTTAATGGAAAGTCGAAATAGAAGAATCCTGCTGCCCAGAGGAAGTGAAAGCAGCATGAGTAGTGAGAATAAACTAGGCTTTGGGGTTAAGCAGATCTGGGCCTAAATCCTGGTCCGCTGTTCCTAATTATGCGACCTTCAGAGGATTCATTAGCCAACACGATCTTCACATCCTACATCTGTGACAGGTGGATGATAATGCATTATATCTACCTCCGAGGGTGTTTGTTCAATGCGATCATATTTATAAATCTTTTAACATGCCTTATACAAAATAAGAGTCTAACAAGAATTAAAAATGTAAAACTGCCTGTGGCTGGCTTGGGCAGCATGGTGTGAAATAACAGCTATCCCTGATTGTTACAGGAGAGCATAGTATACAAGAGCCAAGAAGATCTCAACAGATTTACATGACAGCAAGCCCCAAAAACTAATAGATCAGCCTCTGTCATAGCCTTGAACTAGGATCATAGCTGGTACCAGATTGGGTCTTGCCATTGGAGAATCTCCTGTCCACCTCCTCTGTCTCTAAGCTACTTTCCTCCCTGTCCTGAGGCCCCCAGAATTGGGATATAATCAAAAGATGAGTTTTTGCATGACTGGAGACCTCAACAATTTCAAAGGGGCCCAAAACCAGTATGTGTTCTTAACAGATGTAGGTTTCAGTCCAGAAATTTTCATTTGTCTTTCTCTTGCTTGAATGCCCCTAAGAGCCAATGAAGAAGGTAATAGCAACACTCTGGCGTTAGTATTACACTCAAACTTGGAACTTTCTTGGGTTTGAATCAGTATGAAAATAAACTTGCTCTCTACTCTATTACCATGGAAAATAAAAAGCATTAAGTTTTATGTTAAAAGGTAAAAAACTTGAGTAGAATAAGTCGCTCTGAAAAGGCAAATATTTTCCGTTAAGAACATGTCACTTAGGGAACGAAAATGGACATCTGGCCTCTCCAACCAGAAAGGAAAGATCTCCTAAAAGCACGGTGATTTGCATCATTTCAAACACTCTTTCTTCACTGACCCCTTGAAACCATGGCTAAATCGGGTTCTCTGGCTTGACAGAAACACCAAGTAGAAACCAGGATCCAAATCAATGTGGCTTATAAATGAAGAGGCAAAAACTCCGGGTACATTTATATGATTGCTGGTGCAGTTCCAAAGTCATGCCTCAAAATAGGATAAGCATACACGGCCACCTCCCTCACGCAGGCACACGTTCCAGTGTTCTCTTAAAGGATTTGCGCATACAACTCAGTATCCCTGATGTAACACACACCTCGTTGCCATAAGGAAAACTGATCTGGCTGGAGCTTGACACATCATAGTTTTAACAAATGTGAACAATGAACCCTTTTATAGGGATACCAGCAAAAAAGCCACTCTCTCCAAATAGCCTTCAGTGACCAAATGATATACAATAGGAAGCTTTTTAAGCTTTCTTTTTCTTGGGCTAAGAAATCCTGAATATAATCATAAGAACGGTAATTTGCTACAGATTACACTTCCCTGAATCTGATGAATTGATTGGTGAATGGCAGGATGGAGGGAGGACGTCCTTGTCTGAGAGCAAGGTAGCTTGTCTAACGTTTGGTCAGTGATGTAGATGAAGAAACAGAGATCAGGCTTACCAAAATTGCAAACAAACAAGGCTTACTGAGAGGAAGTACAATGGGTAACAGAATCAGATTGTCCAAAATCTCTGTGGGCTGAAGCAGTAAGCCAATTTTACAGAAGAAATTTAATAGGGCCAGCTGCGCAAGGCTGTGCACTTGCACTTGAAATATATCAGAACTACACAACTCGATATTGGAGAAGATGTGGCTTTAACAGCAACGTGGGTGAGCCTAATCAAAACAAAGCTCCAAGTGAATGAAAAATGTGAGGTACCTGCTGGAAAAGATAATGAAATCATAGAAGCATGTCCTTCTGAGTGAAGGAGATGGTTGCTGGTTCGGACCCATACCTGCACTCTGTGTTCTGGTCTGGACCTCACACTTGAAAACTGAATTGGAGGAAGGGGCATGCTCAGAGGAAAGAAATGCAAAACTTTGTCACATAAAGAGAGCTTGACAGACTAGAGGATGCATGACCTATAAAGAAGATACCACAGTTGCCTTCAAATGTCATGAGGGAAAATAAACCAATTCTGTTTGGCATGATATCTCATGGTAAGATGAAGACAAGTGAGGAAAGCCACAGGGGTGTAGATGTTAATAGAACATAATTTAAAATGTTGAAATCACCAGATATATGCTTACCTCTCATAATTCTTCACACCCTTAGCCTGGACATTCTTTCAATAATTCACTTCAGAAATCTTTAAACTTGGCATCATACTCTGTATGTTCGGTTTCAGGTCAGCTGACAGTAATAATAAACCCCCAAATAACAGTAATTGAAACCACATAGGGCTTTATGTCTCCTTTACCTAAAAATCAAAACAAAACAAAAACATTCCACGAGTGGGAGACCAGGTAGGGACTTCTGTGTTTCTGTTGCCCATCTTCAGTGAGCAGTCTCAGCGACCAAGGTGGCCTCTGGTGCTCCAGTGATGACATTTGCATTCCAGATGAAAGGAAGGCAGAAAAGGGGGGAAGTAGGAAGAGGTTTACCACCTCTTTTTTCAGCAGACTCAGTTCCACACAACCCTTCCACTTGGACCTTAGTTACTGGAACTTAGCCTAACTTGAAAGGAATCTGGCATCATAGATTGCATATGGGTGACAGTGTGCCAGGATGCAAAGGGGGTCCTCACTAAAGGGATGGATGCTATGAGGAATTAAATACTGCCATGCTCTCTTTATGACCACAGCCCCTGTCCTTCCACCTCTTATTTTATTATTTCCTCCACATCTGCTCTGGCTCCTTCACAGATTGCAAGCCCTGATCCTTCTGTATTCTTGTAGCCTATCATCTCCCATGTCCTCTCTTCCTTCTCTTACCAGCCTGGGCCTTCAGGTACATCATCTGTCCTGCTTACTTTCTCATGAGCATCCTCAATTCCCTTCACCACTATATTTTGCTGAACACCTTGGCCACATCTAACACTGCTGGGTGCAGTGGCTCATGCCTATAAACCTAGCACTTTGGGAGGCTGAGGCAGAAGGACCATTTGAGGCCAAGAATTTGAGACCAGACTAAGCAACATAAGAAGACCCTGTCTATTTTTTAAAAATTAAAAATTAGCCAGGTGCGGCGGCACATACCTGTTTTACCAGCTTCTTGAAAGGCTGGGTAGAAGGAATCACTCGAGCTCAGGAAGTCAAGGCTGAAGTGAGCTATGGTCATGCCACTGCACTCCAGCCTGGGCAACATGCTGCCTAAATAAAAAATAAAAAGATCTAATGGTCTAACATCTGTCTTTCCTGCTTCCATAGGAACAGCCCAAGGTTCCTGGGCATTATTATAAAACCATGGAGATTGGTCCCTGACAATCCTTGGGTTCCCATATCAGGCAGGCCCTTAGTCTGGCCATTCTTCCTTTCTGTTACCTCATGTCTCTCTCTCTGGCCCAAGTCCCTCCATGGCTGATCTAAGCCTTCATTATTTCCCTCAAGTACTGGCCTCCTCACTCTCAGAACATGACCTCATTTCCTTATGCTTCCAAAGAAAAACTGGGCCATCAGTAGTTGTCATAGATAATATTTATTGAGAATCTTTATTTATTTTTAATTTTTAAAAATTAAAAAAAAATTGGAGATAGGACCTCACTCTGTTGCCCAGGCTGGAGTGCAGTGGTGTGCTCTTGGCTCACTGCAGCTTTGACCTCCTGAGCCCAAGCCATCCTCCCACTTCAGCCTCTTGAGTAGCTGGAACTACAGGTGCATGCCACCACATGTGGCTAATTTTGCTTACTTTTTGTACAGACAAGTTCTCACTATGTTGCCCAGGCTGGTCTTGAACTCCTGGATTCAAGCTATCCTCCAGCCTTGGCCTTCCAAAGTTTTGGAATTACAGATGTAAGCCACCTCATCTTGCTGCAAATCAATATTAATAGAAAAATTATAAAACAGCCAAGTATGCTTATTTTGACAGTTTCTTTTTAAAAGTGGAAATATAGCCATTTTTACCAACAAAATCATTCCTGGGCTATTCTGGAAAAAAATGCACTTACTGAGTTTATTTCATATCTTTCTGAAAAAAGGGTCCTGCCTTCTGGGTCGCCACCAGCCAGATAACAGAAGAACCTCAAAATGCTAAGTCATTTGCATCCACTGTTCCCTGGCTGGGGCTTTAAGAGCCACACAGACCAGAATTGTGGAGGCAGCATTCTCCTTCCACAGTCAGTAAGCTCAGCATTCACAGGTCCCTGGAGACTATTAACGTATTAATTTCAGGCTTCTTACTGAGCATGAAATATTTTGCCTCAAAAAACAAATATCCAGCAATAAAAATATTTCTGGAATTAACTTCAAATTTAACTCTTAAATCTGAACTTCTTCATGAACAAAGCAATTCATCTCTTGAATGGGAAAAAGATAAATCAAAACCAAGTACTGATTCAAAGCAATTGAATGTTTTTCAATAGGTTTAATAATATCCTGATATCATCAAAAGGGCCACTAATACACAAACAGATATTTTCCTTCTCAGGGCTCAAATACAAATTTAAATAAATAAATAAGTGCATGTTGCAATTCAGGATACTAGAATTCATTGTTTCATTTGGCATAAAAAGGAACAGATTAATAAAGCTTTGCAAATCCCCTATCATGCATATTGTTAGTTTCAGCCTATTGTCAGTGGCTTGTGCATATTTACAGCTACTTGGCTATGGGATTTGGCCCAAATTGTATAGGTAGCTTAAATAATCAGATTGCCCGATGCATGGTCTAATTCACAGCTACATGCTGAGAATGACAGGTTTGGAATTCATGAAGTCTATATGGACCAGTTCTTTAGAGGCATAAGCCAGTAAGCTGAAATTATACAAATTCAAATGTGAAATTCCTCTAAATGTAAATATCAACAACAAAAATGCAAAATGAGGGGTACAAGCCTTAATATAATAGCATGAGTGCGGGAGGGGGGGAAACTGTCTTCCGCTTCTTATGGAAAATTACCTGAAAATCCGACAAAGGGAAAAACAAACAAAAACGCGATGCCATAGGAACACAGGGTTTATATCAGAGAGATTATCTGTATTTTACACTGATTAGAGCAGATAAACAGGCGCTCTATTAAGCTAAAGTAAATACAGGGAAACCCTTAAGAGGTAGGTTTCAAAACCTTTCTCTAGGATCAACAATGCTTTTGAATGGCGTTACACTTAGTATTCTACTTTATTGTTCTGGGCAATGTAAATATATTTGTAAGAACACAACTGAGCAGCTATATCTTCATTTTTTTTTCTGTTTTCTTTCAGCGGCATGCTTGTTTTCCTGCCTGTGTTTCTGGAGCAGAACGAGCAAGAGGAAGAGTGGAAGGCCATAAAACTCAAAGGTGGCAGGCACCGTAGCACACAGGGTCTCATGGGTACAGTAAGGACTTTGGATTGATTCTGGTGTGATGGCATAAATTGGGTATCCAAGAACGGAAACCTGTCTGGCTGATTGAGGGAGAAAGCGATTCAGTTTAGTGAATCTGGTGCTTGGAAAATCTTCGAAAGGAGTGGAGAAGTAGTTTATGAGATGCATCTCCGGGAATGACTTTCAGAAAAACTGTCTTGCAAGAGTGCACCATGGAAGCTACTATTCTACCAGGCTCATGACGAGTCAAGATGCCACGCAGCATCTGTTCTCTGGAGCGTACAGCTCAAACTGTGATTCAGGGATGAGGTAGCTGCTGCTTCTGCAAATGCTTGTCACCATCCTAAGCTGATTCCTGAACACTAGAATGCTTCTGCAGAAACCAAAACCAAAGCCAAAAGCATTCCACAGTGCTCCACACCAGGGCTTGCCAGCAACAGCATTTGAGGCAGCAACGACACAGCTGGTGCCACTTCCGCCATCATGTTAACAGGCAGAATCTAACTTATGTCCAGAACATAACTGCAAGGGAGGTTGAAGCTCTGTGGACTGGAGAGGTTTTGAATGAATTCTGAGTGTTGATCTACAATATCAGGTACAATGGGAAGATTGTGAAGAGAGAACAGAAGAGTAACAGGACACGACATACCTTTTACAAAGCTGACCATGGTTACAGCGGCTAAAAGACAGCGTGAGGATGCCAGAAGCCAGATGTGAGAAGATGACCTAGAACCTGAGGAATAGAAATAAAGGTGAGAAGGGTGGGAAGATCTTGGGCATTTCGAAGGTAAAATCCAAAGTATCTGTTGATGAAATGCAAGTGGATTAAAAAAACCAGAGAGACAAGTATGAATCCAAAATTTTTGGCCTAAGTACTTGAAAACCATTTATTGAGATAGGGAAGACTGTAAGATAATCAGTTTTAATTGAGGAAAATGGAAGTTACAAATGGAGACGTCACGTAGGTTGGGGAAAGAATAGACTAATGTCGTAGCCACACAGATGGCATTTAAAGTCATGAGACCAGGTACCGTTAGATGATGCAGAATATGTTAGAAAGAAAAATGTTCGCAGTCCAAGTCCTGGGGTACTCCCAGTGTCTAGATGGCAGGAAGTTGAAGAGCAAGCACCAAAGGAGAGTAAGGAGGCTTGACCAGTCAAGAGAACTGACATAAAGTTGTGCTCTAGAAGTCCAGAAGAAAACAGCCAAGGAGGAGTTCACTTGTATCAAATACAGCTGGTGAGTTGCATCATATGAGGTTTGAGAATCGATCAGTGGATTTGACTACTTAGGAATCATGGATTTTGGTGGAATCATGAGGGCAAAATCTTAACTGAAGTCTGTGCAGGAGGACTGGGTGCAGTGGCTCACATGGGTAATCCCAGCACTTTGGGAGGCTGAGGCAGGAGGATAGCTTGAGGCCAGGAATTTGAGACCAGCCTGGGCAACATAGTGAGATCTCATCTCTAGAAAAAGTAAAAAGTACAGCTAGGCATGGTGGCACACACCTGTACTTCAAGCTACTTGGGAGATGGGAGGATCGTTTGAGCCTGAGAGTTCTAGGCTGCAGTGAGCCATAATCATGCCACTGCATGCCAGCCTGGGCTGGACAGATTGAGGCACTGTCTCTAATAAAAGAAAAAGAAAAGTAATTAGTTCAGGAAACAAACCCAGTATGGACAACTGTTTCAAGAAAAGTTGCAGTACATGGGAGAAACTGGAGCAGAGAACTAATCCAGGAGGAGGAAGCAGGTGTGCTGACTCACAGGAATGATCCAGTAGTGAGGGAACATGAAGAGTATACTTGATTTTGGCAACTGCTTTTTCTGCTTACACTTTGAACATTTTTTCACATAATTTCCATTTTTATGGATAGCTTAGTAGCTACATTACATTCTTGGTAATGAATATAGTGATATTTGGGCTGTTTAACCTTGTTTATCTTTGTTTATATTTTCCATTCCTTTTTTNTTTTTGAGATGGAGTCTTGTTCTGTTGTCCAGGATGGAGTACACTGACGCAATCTCTGCTCACTGCAAGCTCCGCCTCCCAGGTTCAAGTGATTCTCTTGCCTCAGCTTCTGGAGCAGCTGGGATTACAGATGCCTGCCACCATACCCGGATAATTTTTGCATTTTCAGTAGAGATGGGGTTTCACCATGTTAGCCAGGCTGGTCTCGAACTCCTGACTTTGAGGTGATACGCCCACCTCTGCCTCCCAAAGTGCTGGGATTACAGGTGTGAGCCACTGCACCCGGCTATTTTCCATTTCTAATTTTCAGTCAAGGGGTTTAATTATTGTAAAGTCTCATACACTAACACATTTGCTTTCCCAAAATCATGTTCCAGGTTTTCAATCAGAGATTTGAACATTTATTTATTTCAAAAAAAATCTCAGCTTCTTTAGCCCCCACTTCTAGCTTAGTGTCATGCTAATGAGTCACCAGGATATTGGAGCTTCAGAAAAATGCCCAAAGTAGCCCCACATCATTTCAACAGGATTGTTTTGAAGCAGTTGACAAAGTTTTACTGCCAAGAGGTGTACTTTTTTCTTGATGTGTGTAGTGTTTTATGAAGTTCCCCAGTGGAAGAGCTGAGTTGCGCTGACAGGAAAGCATATGCCCTTAAGTAAGGGGTTTTTTAGATCTTTCAGTTGCTGTCTGTGAAACTGATGGATGTTTTTTTAACTTCCTACACGGAACTTTTCTGGCAGTCATTGTTTTTGCTTCAAAGTGGGGAAGACAAGTAGGAGGTTTTTTGTAGTTATTTCAAAGGGGAGGGGTGTGAATAGTGGTAAGTATATAAACATTGGGAGGGGAATTTATAAATATTATAAAACAAATTCTAAATACTTATAATGAATTAAAATATTAGAAATAAGTAAAATAAATTATAAATATAAAATAATTAAATGTTAAATATAATCAAATCATACCTTATAAATAAGTTATGATATAATTATAAATAAATTATAACATTTAAAATATAGATATAATATTTTATTAAAATATTTATGTTATGAATATATAAATTATAAATATGATATGAATCGGCTAGAGTATTTTAATATTCTGCAATTGAAAAAAACTTCATTTCTTAATTTGCAGGTTAGAATTAAAGAGAGGGAAAGGTCTACTTCACAGCTGCTCCCCCAAAACATAACAATCACATAGCATTTCACACTTTTTTGCAGCCATAACTCCTTTTTGAATTGTAAATTGTCGAAATCTCAAAAGAACCACATTGGTGTTATACAGATTTTGATATGCTGAAAACAGACATAATTTGTGGTTTCCTCTAACTTTTTGAACATTATTTGCACAGTGTAGGTGGCCTTAAAGATTAAAGGGTTTTTTGTTTTGTTTTGTTTTTGATGAGAGTTAATTATAGCATTTTACAATCATTTGAGTTCTGTATAAAAGCCTTAATGAAAAATCACTGGACAACAATGTAAAGCCTTTTAAAAACAAAGTTCTTCTCAGTGTAGGAAGGTATTGATTTTTAGTCTGTATTTACAGGATCTAAAACAGCTCTGAAAATGGAAAATCTTTTCATAACTCACTTGACCACAAAACTTGCTCTGATCTGAACTCATTTGGCCATGAAACTTGACCTTAACTGACATGAAGCTATGATTAGTCTTTATTTGTCCCACTCTATGTAAGTAATCATACATTTCTACACAGCAAAATAATGTATTTCATTACGGAAGCGGCCTCAGAACACTGCTGAAATATTCTGAATATTGAAGCACCTCTGACTCCAAGGGTTTCTGAAGAGGAATTATGAAGTTATAAACTTTTCATTTTAAATTCTGATATATTGCTCTTTCACATTTCCTTCTGAAAATAATTGGTGAAATGTTCAGAAAGCCTTGATGTGAGAATTCTGAAGTAGAGCTCAAATTTAAATTAGAATTAACTAGCACCATATTCCTATTTTTTCGGTTCCTGTTGAAATTTACTATGTTGAATTAAAATAGAAAAAGTTTTAATGATTAAGAAATAGGTCTGGTTGAAGTATTGCATATATTTCCATTCATTCTCTGTTCTTTCCCAGCACTTAAAAATTTTATATTTTGGATATATATTTTATGATTTACATTGGATGATATATAATTGACACTTTTATCAATTTATTGATAAAAGGAAGTATATTTCTGTGGTCAAATTGTTCCTGGTTGAGATTGTGGACACAGGTAAAGTTAGAGCAGACCCAGATGGTAATTTCTCCCTTAGCAGATTTTTGGAAAACTTAATTTAAACACACAACAGAGGTGAAAAAATGACCAAAAGAGCTTTGCTTTGTTTTTTGTTATTTCATGGTTGTTTATTAATTTGCCTCAAAAGGCAATGTTTGAAAAAAATTTTGATTTCTTTGTCTCTAAATAAAGAGATGCCTTGGTAATTATATAAATAGTTTCTTTGTTAATAAATAACGTAAGATGGAGCGAAGACTGGAGAACTTCCCAAAAACCAGGTGAACCAAAAACTAAAAACAGGCCCAGGTAACCACTGGTAGAATATCTTTCTTCGGTGACTTGAACATTTGTATTCAATCTGATCTTCTGATTTTGACTCACATAGGTTGAGAATAAGGTAATTTCAATCCTGCTCCATTTCGTTGTTCTGTGTTTATAGGAAGTTTGGATTATGCATTTTTTTCTAGTTGGGTTAAGGAGATAAACACCCCAATTTTGCAAACAACAAAAACAACTATAGCCCTTATACAGAAAGGACTACCAAGGACCAGATGCCTGAGGAACGCAGTTTAGAGCCATCCACTGAGTAACCAACTCAAGCAAGTCAAGGTCCTAACCATGGGCCAAGGGAAGATGAAAGAGTTGGTGAAGAAAAGAACTGATAAAACCTGTAAACAATCTGTTGCTGAAATGAGGACAATGGCATGTACCCATATTTTCTTGTCATATCATATCATGACAGTGCTTTCATACTAATTTATTTTTATCTCTTCCACTTCCCTAGTGTATGTAGGATGTGATGTGATGGTGACCTTTACAGATTTAGTCCAGAGGCGTCAGAAGACCGATACGGGATTAGGAGAAAACTTGGTTAAAAAATAAACAAAAACAAAAACAAACAAAAAAACTTGGCCCCAAATTCCTGAATTCAGAGCTGTATGCAAAACAGAGAGACTCCTGAGTGTTTTCCTTTTGGGGATACAGTGAGTTTTAATTGATTTAGTTGCGTTGAGGGTTTTTTTTTTTTTTCAGAGCTGTATGCAAAACAGAGAGACTCCTGAGTGTTTTCCTTTTGGGGATACAGTGAGTTTTACTTGATTTAGTTGCATTGAGGGTTTTTTTTTTTTTTTATTTGAAAGTTTAAGTACATAAGATTATGTGTAGGTATTACAAAGACAAGTGGACATTTGTCATTCTTGGTGCCTATCGCTGTCGTCCTGTCTGCCTAATGCTGAGGTCCAAACTCAAAATCCCAGTCCCTTGCCAGGAGTAGGTAAACAATGGAGCCAGGTGCTGACAATCAGGAGCCTTGTGCTGTATTCCTTTCAGAAGTGAGTCTTCTGGGAAACGAGCTCTGCAAGGGCTTCTTTGCTGAAGCAGGTGGCAGTGGAGCTGTTGGCTTTGGGCAGGGTAGCTTGAGGGTGGCCTGTGGAGCGCAATATATAGGACTACATCTATCCAATGCCTGTGAGTTTCTAAGTGTCCAAAGAATCGTTGCTATTGATATCAGTAGTAGCAGCAGCAGCATATAATAAAGTTCCCTAATTCTGATGCATTTAAGTCTAGACTAGATGACCACCTGAGATAGTGTAGAGTACTTGTGTTACAGACCATGGACTCTTAGGTTTCTCATATAATGGAAATTAACACAAGCCAAGTAGATTTCCAGATAACGCTCTATTTCGGGGCTTGTGCAAGGGAAACAGCTAAGGTGCAAGGATTTTCCAGCTTGCTCTCTGAAAATGGCCCAGTAGGGAATTTTTATTAGGTGAAGAGTAAGAATTGAAATCAGGGGTGGGGTTTGCAGGCTAGGTAAAGCATGGGAGGTTTAGGGTATGCAGATCAGCACATCTGGTTGCCGCGGTTATCTTGAGTAATGGGCAACCTGGTGGTCTGGCTGGTGGCAAGAAGGCTGTAAATCAGCCGTCCAACATTCCTCTCAAGGTGGAATACTCCACAACCTTGATTCAACATTGTGGATCTCCAAAGGACAGTTCCCGGAATTCTTTAAGTAAAAGGCATGGTTAAACATTATGAGAGCACAGAAAAATGTCTATTTTCTTTGTATGACTAAACCCTTGGGGTTAGTGCATACGGCATCAGCGAGGCAGTGGTCTGGGTTTTGTGGAGAGAGGAAGAAAAGAAAAAAGTATCTGAAGGAGAAGCTGTGTCCCACTCCTCTCTCACTTGGACTAAGGGACTTTGTTGCACATGGCTTACTTTTCTGTTTTCCTTGCCCTCATTCCATAGGGTAGCTGTCCCTGCACTATTTTCTGTGATTCTAGAGGGCTATCTCTAAGGGCTCTGTCTTAGTTTGTTTGTGCTGCTGTACCACAGTACCACAGACTGGGTGATTTATAAAGAACAGAAATTTATTACCAGTAATGGCAAAAAACACAATTATTTTTGCACCAACCTAATATTTCTCACAGTGCTGGATGCTGGGAAGACCCAAATCGAGACACTGACAGGTTCCATTGTCTGGGGAAGGCTGCATCCTCAGGAGGGGAGGGGACCTGGGTTCACATAGCAGCAGAGCAGAAGAGAGCAAGTGGGAGATGAGCAGTGCACGCGGCCTCCTTTGTAAGGCCTTAATTCCACTGATGAGGGCAGAGTCCTTACGACAGAATCATGTCTTAGAGCCACACCTCTGAATACCCACACATGGGCAACACTGGAATTTTGGAAGAGACACATTCAAACAATAGCATTCTGCCCCTGGCCCCCAAATTTATATCCTTCTTACATGCAAAATACATTCATTCTTTCCCAGTAGCTCCCCAAAGTCTTAACTCATTCCAGCATGACTTTAAAGTCTAAGTCCAAAATCTAATCTAAATTGGATATGGGTGAGATTCCACGCACAATTCATCCTGAGGTGAATTTCACTCCAACTATGAGCATGGGAAATAAAACAAGTGATTTGCTTCCAAAATACAACGATAAGGCATAGGTTAGACATTTCCATTCTAAAATGGAGCAACAAGAAAAAAGAAAGGAGTAACAGACTCCAAGTAAGTTAAAACACAGGGTGAACAACGTTAAGTCTTCACTTTTAAGAACAAGCCTTTTGCTGCCTTCCAGATACACAGGAGCAGAGGTTGGGCCTCTAAGGCCCTGCGCAGCCCTCACAGCACCCTCACAGCTTTGCTGGGCACAGCCCATGAAGCAGCTCTCACTGGTTGGAGTCAGCCGCCTGCAGCAATTCCAAGCTGGTATTGCATGCCGGCAGCTCTACATACACTTATGGGTTATTGGGGGTGCCCATGCCCCTATGGTTCCACTAAGTATTGCCTTAGTGGGGTCGTTCTGCAGTGGCCATCTTCTGAGGCAAGTTTCTGCCTGAGCCCTGAGGCTGTCAACATCCTTTGAAATCTAGGTGGAGGAAACCATACCTCTAAAGGACCTGCACCCTGGAAGCCTGCAAAGTTAGCACCATGTGGACACCGCCAAGGCTCATCATTTATGCCTTCTAACGTGATATCCCAAGACACACCTTGACACATCTGTGCCACAGCTGGGGCAGCGAAGTCTCCTCTGAGCCTGGGCATCTAGACTCAAGGTCCCCCACAGGAGCCTTGGATCCCTCCCTTTAAATTGCTTTGACCCTGAGGTCCTGTCACTCTGGGCTGGTGATGGCAAGGGCAGCCTCTCCGAGTTACTCTCTCATTGTCTTGATGAATAGCACCTGGCTTCCTTCTAGCCATACTGATCTCCTTGCCAAGCGGTCTCTTTGCCACACTCTTGGTTTTCTCTACTAAACACACTTCTTTATTCTTTTTACATGGCCAGGCTGTGAATTTTCCAAATATTTGTATTCTGCTTCTCTTTGAATTACAATTTAATTTTTCACCTCTAAATTATTGATCTCTTCTTACATTTTACTATCAGCAATTAAGAGAAATCACACAGCACCCTCAATACTTGGCTGTTGAGAGGTTTCTTTTTGCAGATATCCTAGTTTGTCCCTCTTACGTTCTGCCTTTCACAGAGTCCTAGGACATGGACATAATTCAGCCAAGTTCTTTGTTGCTTTGTAACAAGGATGGTCATTCCTCCAGTTTCCAATACCTTGTTCCTTTTTTCTACCTGAGAGCTCATCAGAATTGTCTTCATTGTCCATGTTTCTACCAACATTCTGTTCACAACCACTTAGATAATTTCTGAAAATATTGAGGCTTTCCCTATGGCTCTTCTCATCTTCTGAGTGCTCACCAGCATTGCCCTCAATGATCCCTTCATGGAAATACAGTCTCACCGTATTTTCCAGCACTCACTTCAAAACTGTTCCAGTCTCTACCCATGACCCAGTTCCAAAGCCGCATCCACATTGTCAGGTATTTGTTATAGCAACACCCCACTTCTCTGGTTCCAATTTATGTCTTAGTTCATTTATGTTGCTATAACAGAATATGCCACAGACTGGGTAATTTACAGAGAACAGAATTTATTTCTCTCAGCTCTGGAGGCTGGAAGTCCAAGATCAAGGCACAGGTAGGTTTGGTGTCTGGTGAAAGATGCATCTCTGATGGGAAGATTGCTGTGTCTTCATAAGACGGAAGAGTGAATGAGAGGAATGCTTTGGGATGCCCCCTTCCCAAGGGCTTTAATTTCATTCACCAGGGAGAGGCCATCATGACCTGATCACCTCTTGAAAGCCTTACCTTTTCAGGGTGTCACATTGGCAACACTCGAATTTTGGAAGAGATACATTCAAACCATAACAAGCTCCTACCTCCCTTTTCATGAGGTCAGTGTGGGAGCATGACTGAGAATGGCCAATAGAATGCTCTATCTCCATGGGTACAGTGATTTCCCCCAGGGGTGAGCATCTGATCCAACAGGGCTAAATTTGGGATTGATGCAGCTGCTGGGGGAGAGGAAAGAAGGTCTGTTTCTGAGATAATCACCCCTTATTATTATCAAGCTACTGTGACCATTTTACACAGTCAGAGAGCCTAACCTGGCTTAGATGAGAACAAGCAGAAGGTAATGGAGCTGAGAAATGAAGAGAGAGAGGGAAGAGAGAAAGGGTGGGACTCAGTGGTATCTTGTGAACACACTGATCAAGCTACAGCTTGATCCTAAAGTTACCAGTTGGACTTCCAGTGGTGTGAGCTAACAAAGTGTGTTTTGATTTAAGCTATTTTGGACTAAATTTCTGTCCTTTGCAACAGGGAAAGTTCTGCCTTAAAGAACAAACGTGGTGTTTTAAAATCCTTACATATTGAGAGCTTCTTAATATTTTTTCTTTTTTGGGGGCATCAAATCATATCCAGACTCATATCATACTCTATGTAAATACTTCATTTTCTCAAACAGAACTTCAGAAAACAGTTTTTAAAAAATATGTAACTAAGCAAGAATAAAGAAAGACTGCTTGTAGGGGTCAAAAATAGAAGATCAAAGTGTAACGTTGCACACGCTAACAGAAATAAACTTTATGATGATTGATTTCTCCAAGGGCTCCACTGTCACCAGGCACTTCCCACCCTTGTCACCAGGAGAACAATCAGGTTGTCCCCCCCAGTCCATCTTTTACTACTGGTGAGGTTCTTTAACTTTATGAATTAAAAGAACTGAGAATAACTGAACTCACAGGATGGAATAAGAAATTTCTTATAGAGAACAGTTCGAAAAACTCATTTTAAAATTAAAAAGACCTGTTGGTGTAAAAAATAGTTTTGTTCTTAAACAGATTTCGATTCTTCTTGTCAGCCCATTCCTGAGGTCCTGATCATTCTTGACCCACTGTTTACAGTACTGTTAAAGGGTGATCTAACTTTACTTAGTCTTCACAGCAACGTCTCATACACAAAGGGAAAGAAAGGCTAGGTTTTAAGAGGCTAAGAAACTAGCCCAAGTTTCTATCATTTGTAAGTATGGAGCCAGGGCCAGGCTATCTGACTCTAAAATCTGTTGGTTTTTTTTTTTCTAGTATCTTGAGCTGTCTCTAAAGTGTTCACTACTGATGTGATAATCACATATTGAAAAGTCTGTCTATGGGGAACATGTACAGAAAAACATTTTGATGGAAACATGCAGAGTTACACTGGAGCCAGCACACAGCAGCTCACAAGAGCTGATTATATGCATCTCTTCCCAACTCTGTGTTCAGTGATGTCATGTTAGTAGTTTGAAACCAGACATAGTAGGAATATTTACACCACAGAAATTGGCTATGAATCAGGGCTTTTATTTGGAAAGCCAATTGTTAAAGCTTTCATAGCACATCATTACCGGCAGTGAATAAACATGGTAGCTCATTTTTGTTTTTCAAGAATTAATGGAAAAATATATATATATATATATTTGTGTATGTGTATCTATATGCACACACACATACACAAAACTGTGTGCGTATGTGTGTGTGTGTGCGTATATATATACATATACATATACATATATGTGCGTACATATACATATATATATATACACACTCACACACATATATGTGTATATATATAAATAACCCAAAAAAATTCCATGCTCACAGATAGGAAGAATAAATATTGTAAAAATTTCCATACTACCCAAAGCAATTTATAGATTCAAAGCTATCCCTATCAAACTACCAATGCCATTTTTAATAGAATTAGAAAAAAACTATTCTAAAATTCATATGGAGCAAAAAAATAGCCCTAGTAGCCAAAGCAATCCTAAGCAAGAAGAACAAAAACAAAGGCATCATACTACCCAACTTCAAATGATATTATAATTTTACAGTAACCAAAGCAGCATGGTTCTGGTTTTAAAAAAAGAGAGAGATGAAATAGATTAGAAAACCCAGAAATAAAGCTGCACACCTACAACCACCTGATCTTTAACAAAGCTGACAATAACAAGCAATGAGGAAATGACTCCTTATTCAATAAATGGTGCTGGAATAACTGGATAGCCATATGCAGAAGATTGAAACTGCACTCCTACTTTTCCCCATATACAAAAATTAACTTAAAATAGATTAAAGACTTAAAGTAAAATCTAGAACTATAAAAACTCTAGAAGAAAACCTAGAAAATACCATTCTGGACATAGGCATTGGCAAAGATTTCATGATGAAGACTTCAAAAGCAATTGCAGCAAAAATTGACAGATGGAACCAAATTAAAGAGATTCCTCACAGCAAAGGAAATTATTAATTGAGTAAACAGACACCCTACAGAATAGTAGAAAATATTTGCAAGCTATGCATTTGATAAAGGTCTAATATTCAGAATCCATAAGAAACTTAAATTAACAAGCAAAAAATAACCCATCACAAAAGTGAGCAAAGGACACGAGCAGACACTTCACAAATGATTCATATTTGTTTCAAAAGAATTCACTTCCACTTAGTCAGATGATTTTGGACTTATCAAATTGAAGATCTAAATAGAATTAAGGCAACTAGGATCATTTAAGAAACTAACATCAAGTAACTATTCCTTTTCCAACTAAATTTTGAGAAGAAAGATAAATTCAGAAAGAGGTATTTCGAGACATTGAAGTTTTTTTTAACTGGTAAATGTCTCAGAGGTGAGGATACCAGTTGCTTAATGAGATATCATGCTACTTCAACCCTCTCCAGAAACTGGGTAGTGGGAAGGGAGATCTGAACCGTGGCAGCCATTAAGTTCCAGCACTTGAGTCTCTTGTTAGCACATGCCGACTTTTCACTTGAAAAATATCGTTACTTTCTTACGAACCTCCCAGATAGGTGCACCAATCTACAGTGGAGACGAGTTGCTGAGACAATACTTCACTCTAACTGACAAAAAAGTGATATGAAGGTCATATTTTTTCAGGGAAAAAAAATGTCAGGTGGAAAGACATTGGGTGAGAAATGAACAATTAGGATGATGGAGATATCTCATCACTGACAGCAACTTAATATAAAAAGACCTCTCTGCCACCAGCAACTTCACTTTTAAAAAGAGGTTGAAACATCCTAGTTGGTTCAGAAAGCCAGTGAATGGCTCAATTTTAGACTTTAAAATTTAGATTTAGATTTCAATTCAGATTTACAGCTTAAATTTTTTTTTTGTTGTACAAATGTAATTTTTTTCTCTTCTTTAGCATGGTAACAAAATATGGAAAGGGAAATATAATGTGAATTGAATATTAAAATATAATCCGGCCAGGCACGGTGGCTCACGCCTGTAATCCCAGCACTTTGGGAGGCCAAGGCGGGTGGATCATGAGGTCAAGAGATCGAGACCATCCTGGTCCACATGGTGAAACCTCGTCTCTACTAAAAATACAAAAAATTAGCTGGGCATGGTGGCGCGTGCCTGTAATCCCAGCTACTCAGGAGGCTGAGGCAGGAGAATTGCCTGAACCCAGGAGGCAGAGGTTGCGGTGAGCCGAGATCGCGCCATTGCACTCCAGCCTGGGTAACAAGAGCAAAACTCCGTCTCAAAAAAAATAATAATAATATAATCCAACAAATCTGGAAGCCTATATTAAATATCAACTTTGTGTGAGATTTTGTGATAATAAGAGTTTATTAGAGGAAAAAATATATGTACCATACAGACAAATAGATACCAATATAGGAGAGTCAGTGATGAGGGTCATAAGAGTGAGAGATGTATGTTCTGTAAGTGGTCACAAAAAAAGAGAAATCACTTCTGAGCCGATTACAAGGACAAAATGGGATATACGTCAGTTTCTAATACCCTACTGGGAATGGATAAACACTAATAACAAAAGTGTAACTGCTTCAGAGAATAAATTAGAGATGTGAATACAGTACTGACCTATAGTCTTTCTGTATCAAAGTTATCTGAGAATGAGTTAGGGGAACTAAAAACAGAAATTCTACATTCCAGAAACATACTGGCCTCAGGAGCCCCAGAAGTGAGGGCTGAGCTGTGGTGAACAGGGCCAGGGGAAAGGGTACTGGCCTGGGAGGGACAGCCCCAGGTCCTGTCCTGCCTGTGCCAGCAACTTGCTGTAACCTCGTTTGTTTCTCTTAGTTGTTAACGTCAGCCAGCTGGAGTACGGAAGCCTAAGGATCTTTTCCAGCTCTTCAATTCTGTGGTAATTCTTGCATTGTCACCCCCCAAGCACACTAGCTACTTTGTGCCTTTGATCATGGTTCACGTATTAGAATATATCTACTCCTCAAACAGCCAGTTTTCACCATGGGCTGTTGCATGCCATGCCATTTTTGCTGCCAGTTTCAGAAATGGAGGGCAGATGCTATGGTGCCTTAAGAGTGATACACATCTGGTTCTCAACCTTGACTGCTCATCGGAATCTCCAGGGGAGCTTCAGAAGTGCAGATATCCCACCCCCAGGAATTCTTACTTAGTTGATCTCATGTGTGGCCAGAGCATGAAAACTTTTAAAAGCTCCCCACTCCTCCTCTCCTGTGCAGCTTGTGCTGAGAGCTACCGCATTAAGGGCATTTTCAGATCTTTGTTAACAGTACTAATTTTATAAATCACATCTTGCTGTCTGGCAAAATTAAATGCAGTTTCCTAATTTGCCTGTGTGAGTCGAAAGGAAACACAGGGTCTATCCTTTGTGGCTGACGAGAGGGCCATGTTAAGCCTGTCATTTCTCCCAGCCCTAACCTCCAAAAACCAGAACCATTATGTCAAACCCCTGGTTGGAATATAGGCCTGGGAATTAGGCTGTTCCTTCTTCTTCAAGCTGGTTCTGGGTCACCTGCATCTGAATCACCAGCAAAACTTATAAATGAGGATTATTTACTATATATGGGAGAAGCCCGGGAATCCATCCACGACTTTATATTTAATGTTTTTAATAATAGATGAAAACTAAAAATATAATGAATGAAACCCCAGAGGAAAAGCCATTAAATATAACTTGATAATAATATCTAAAGTTAGAGGTTTAGGAAATACCAAGAGGCCCATATTTAAAACAAGAGCTAAAGAGCTTCATAATCCACTAAAGATGGCTACTGCAATTTTTAAATGCTGTCATTTAGGAAAGACTGCCTAGAAAAAGTAGGCAAAATGGAAATCTTGGAATTGATTATTGCAAAATGAAAAGCATATGGTGTGCAACTGTACAAATTTGGCACCCTTGTCCAAAGTAAATGCTGTCCAAATATAATATTTCCATGTCACACCAAGCCACAGCAAAAGTGACTTTGACCACAGGGCCAAGTTAAAAGAGCACTCTTTGTAATCGATTATTCTTTATTCACAATGTACATTCTTGTCTTTTAAAAGAAAAATGCTACTTTAGTGTAATATGTCTTCAATCACAAAGCCAAGTTAAATGCTTTTGCCTTTGGGATAAAATCAGTATGGCCGGGATTGCAGAGAAGTTGAGAGAGAATATTGAATTCCACCCAGGGTCTTCCTAATGCTGTTTGAGTGATGCAAAGTAGAGAAGTTACTGTCGAAGGTATTAAATCATTCTCTGCTTGGGGAGAGATTTAGGAAGTCCAGAGGAGGCAAGATTTCTTCCTCTATGTGTCTGGGAGGGCCATGAAGTAAAAAACTAGCCAAAAGTAGACCAAATGGTTTAGGGGTATCTATTGCTGCAACAAAAGCTACTCTCAAAATGTGTGGCCTGAAACAATGACTGTTTTATTTTACATCTCTTGATTTTGTATGTCTTTTGGGCAAAGCTGGGCCAGGAGATTCTTCTGATCCACAGGACATCAGTGGGTCATTCTGTGGTACTTAGCTAGTAGCTAGTCTGGTCTGAAGGGTCCAACTGACCTCTTCACATACCTGGCACCTTGGTGGGCGCCCTGGAAGGCTGAGCTCAGCCTTTTCTTCCTCATGCAGTCTCAGGACCACTCCTGCGAGTGGCTAAACTGACACAGCAGGTCAGGACTCCAAGAGGCTAAGGCAGAGAAGGTGCTACTCCTCTGAAAGACTAGGTCTCAAAAGGCTGTTGCTTCTGCCATATTTCATTGGTCAAAGGAGTCACAGGTCAGCCCGGATTTGAAGGATGGGGAGGCAGATCCCATTTTTCCATGGGAAGAGTGTCGAAAATCTTTAGTGAGCCATAGCCTGCCCTCTGGCCGCAAATTATTTAGCCTCTTCCCAGATGATGCTCAGAGTTTATCCCATTATGGCATTGGTTCAGAGTCTAGGATCTCATTTTTCTAAGCCAGAGCCCCATCTCAACCCTCCTAGATTCTGGTGACTCCAATTCTTCCTTTAAGCTTCCTGAACTATCACCTGGCACTGCCTTCTATAGTGATTCATCTCTCAGTCACCTCAGCATGCTTGGCTTGCCCTCTCAATTTCCCAACACTTCTGTAACCAATTCCCTGTGTTAAATCTTCTTTGTGTGATGTAGCATGATTTCTATTTTTTCTGACTAGACCTTGATAGATACAGACACTAAACCAAGGTGCTTGCTCTCTGTATATCTTGGCTTTGGGAGCAACATGTTGTTAGGGGACCATCCAAAAGATGGAGGAATGTGTTGTTGACTGCCCACCTATTTTGCCCTTAAAGATGCCATGTTATTTTAACCATCTGCAAAGATCTCTGCAGGTGTCCTAGCTGCCACTCTGACCTTGTCACTCATTATAATTGTGCACAGCTTGCTTCTGATAATGAAGCAGCTCCTTTGCCTCTGTTATTTCAAGATCCTATTAGTGGATGAGGCATCACCTGGAAGTAGAATTTCTAACCCCATAGCAATTCTTCTGAATCAGAATCTGCATTTTAACAATACCTTCCAAGCTATTTGTATGCATTACGAGTCTGAGAAGCCCTGATTTGCCTCAAATTTTGATTTCAACCCCAGCCTTATAAACCAAAACACGATTGATCTTCTGGACTAAGGCTATGGTTTTAAAAATAGGCTCTCTCCTGACTTCAATTAACCCAGCCATTATAATTCAGCAGGCTGGACCTAAAATGTTTACCCTAATATTGTCATTAATAGAACTCGAAAAATCCGCCAGCAAAATCGAGAATTGTATTTATTTAACCTAATCACACAAATAATACACAACCCCTTGCCTTGATTATAATCATTAGTAAATGGAAAACGTTTTGTATTTTCACAAATATGTTTCATTTTTAAACATCTTCAACACCTTCATTTTTTTAATTGTACTATAGATTCTGGGGTACATGTGCAGATCATGCAAGCTGGTTGCACAGGTACATTCATGGTTTGTTGCCACCATCTCCCCATCACCTATACCTGACATTTCTCCCCACATTATCCCTCCCCCACCCTCCCTGCCACTATCCCTCCCATAGCTCCCCCAATGGATCCCAGTGTGTGATGCTCCCCTGTTTGTGTCAAAGTGTTCTCATTGTTCAACACCTGCCTATGAGTGAGAACATGCAGTGTTTGATTTTCTGTTCTGTGTCAGTTTGCCGAGAATGATGGTTTCCAGATTCATCCATGTTCCTACAAAGGACACAAACTCATCGTTTTTTATGACTGCATAGTAGTCCATGGTGTATATGTGGCACATTTTCTTTGTCCAGTCTATCATTGATGGGTATTTGGGTTGGTTCCAGGTCTTTGCTATTGTAAACAGTGTTGCAGTGAACACATGTGTGCATGTGTCTTTATAATAGAAAGATTTATAGCCCTTTGGGTATATACCCAGTAATGGGATTGCTGGGTCAAATGGAATTTCTATGTCTGATCCTTGAGGAATCACCACACTGTCTTCCACAATGGTTGAACGAATTTACATTCCCACCGACAGTATAAAAGTGATCCCATTTCTCCACATCCTCTCCAGCATCTATTGTCTCCAGATTTTTTAATGATTGCCATTTTAACTGGCATGGGATGGTATCTCAATGTGGTTTTGATTTGTATCTCTCTAATGACCAGTGATGATGAGCATTTTTTCATGTTTGTTGGCCTCATATATGTCTTCTTTTGAAAGTGCCTGTTCATGTCCTTTGCCCACTTTTGGGTGGGTTTGTTTTTTCTTGTAAATCTGTTTCAGTTCTTTGTAGATTCTGGATATTAGCCCTTTGTCAGATGGGTAGACTGCAAAATTTTTTTCCTATTCTGTTGGTTGCCTGTTCACTCTAATGATTGTTTCTTTTGCTGTGCAGAAGCTCTGGAGTTTAATTAGATCCCATTTGTCTATTTTGGCTTTTGTAGCCATTGCTTTTGGTGTTTTAGTCATGAAGTCCTCGCCTATGCCTATGTCCTGAATGGTTTTGCCTAGGTTTTCTTCTAGAGTTTTTATGGTGTTACATCTTATGTTTAAGTCCTTAATCCATCTGGAGTTAATTTTAGTGTAAGGTGTCAGGAAGGGGTCCAGTTTCTGCTTTCTGCACACTACTAGCCAGTTTTCCCAACACCATTTATTAAACAGGGAATCCTTTCCCCATTGATTTTTTTTTTGTCAAGTTTGTCAAAGATCAGATGGTTGTAGATGTGTGGTGTTGCTCCGGAGTCCTCTGTTCTGTTCCATTGGTCTATGTCTCTGTTTTGGTACCAGTACCATGCTGATTTGATTACTGTTGCCTTGCAGTATAGCTTGAAGTCCGGCAGCGTGATGCCTCAAGCTTTGTTCTTTTTGCTTAGGATTGTCTTGGCTATGTGGGCTCTTTTTTGGTTCCATATGAAGTTTAAAGTGGTTTTTTCAATTCTTTGAAGAAGGTCATTTGTAGTTTGATGGGGCCCTCACTCTGAGTAATAAATGTTACTATTCATCAAATATACTTCAGATCTAATTTTTTTAAAAAGCACTTTACAATGGACCAGTTGGAATCCTATGTTCTTGTCTGTGAAATGAGGATGATAATAATAGCACCTGTATTATAAGTAACTATGTGGGTGAATGAAATGAAATAATCCATTGACCATATTTAGAACAGTGACTAGCAAAGAAGAAGCACTCAAAAGAATGGTAACAGCTTCCTCCTCCTCCTCCTTCTCCTCCTCCTACTCCTCCTCTTCCTCTTTCCTTATCTTTCTCTCCCTTTCCAGAAGTTATCAGCGTTCTAAAGTTGGTATTTTTATCATATATATATGTGTGTGTGTACATGCCATATACAAGCCATTTATATTAATTTTAGAAAGAAAAAACACTATTACATATACAGTATAATACACGATAGTATATACACACTAGTGTATATGCACCCTATATGCATGTATATACATATAAACATTACACCATATATATTATTATTTTTCTCTTTTAAAAGTTAACGTAAGTAGGCTGGGTGTGGTGGTTCATACCTGTAATCCCAGCACTTTGGGAGGCCAAGGCGGGTAGGTCATAAGGTCAGGAGTTCAAGACCAGCCTGGCCAACATAGTGAAACCGCGTCTCTACTAAAAATACAAAAATTAGCCAGGCATGGTGGCCTGTGCCTGTAGTCCCACCTACTCAGGAGACTGAGGCAAAAGAATCGTTTGAACCTGGGAGGCGGAGGCTGCAGTGAGCCGAGACTGCACCACTGCACTCAAGCCTGAGTGACAAAGCAAGACTCCATCTCAGAAAACAGGGATCTAAAGAATCTGAGTACATTCCCTTGACTTTATGTGAATGATGTTGAACCATATAAAAAATATAACTTTCAAAAAAAAAAAAAAAAAAAAAAAAAAAAAAAGTTAATATAAGTAGTTCTACACTGCCCAGGCCATTCTGCAACACGGGCAACATGTCAGCCAGTGTCAGTTTTCAACATGTTCATATTAACACATATAGCTCCAATTAATTCATTTAGACTATGCTGTATATATTTTCCATTGTATAATTCTAACTTTATTCATACATTCCCCTATTGATGGACAGTTAGGTTATATAAGACTCTTCTGTTGTGAAAGACACTACAGAAATGTCCTTGAGTATGTTTCTTTCTCCAAAGATATTAGAGTTTTTCTTGGAGTAATTAGAAATAGTTTCTGGGTCATAGGCATGTGTGTATAATTTTAACTTTGCCTAATGATGCCAACATGTATTTTATTGTGGTTGTACTTGTGGTGATGAAGGTTTCTATTTCTCTACCCATGCTTAGTAAAGTCATGCACTTTAAATTTCATCAACCGAAATGGAGTAAGATAGCATTTCCATTTTCCTGATTACTAGTAAAAGCTGTACATCTTTTCTTATCTATTGGCTATGAGTATTTCTTTTTCTGTGAAGTGCTTGCTTGTTTTCTTTACTTACTTTTCTTTTGAGTTGTTCATCTTTTAAATTGATACTTGAAATGGATTATTTGTTGCTTAGAAACATTGTAAAAATCTTCTCCTTTGGCTTTCTACATTTTTTATATCTCTGTCATGCAACAGTTTTTGAAATGAAGTCAAAATTGTCAATCTTTTCCTTCATAGTTTGCATTTTATGTCTCCTTTAAGACATGACTCTTGCCCTAGATGTCACATTTTCTTTGTATTACTCTAATTCTTTTTTAGTTTGGTTTGTCAGCCTTGCTCAGTCTGCATGTCTGACCCGCTGCTGAGGATTGTTTTGCTCTCTGTAGCACCAACCCCAGAATGTACATTTCACCTAGGAATTTTCTCAAGAGAGGAGAGAAGACAAGTTTTCATGCAGACCAATCTTCTCTCTCCACTGGTAGTGTAGTATGCGCTAGGAGATTCTCAGCAATGTGAGGCAGTGCTTGCTGATGGGTGACCTCTGTGACTCACAGCATAGGGTTGGAGAAATTGGGTGTAGAACACAGCAGAGGAGGATTGGGAGCTTCCTCCCAGAAGGGCTGCAGGACGTATCCATGAATAAATACAAAACAAATGCCCAGAGGCTTGTCAGCCTCAGAGGAAATTGGATATAAAACCTCAAACCAAAAGGTCAACACAATCAGAACTCAGTACATATTTCTTGGTTGGTCTTAACCAAGATTATTTCAGTCTGTCCACCTTGTCCGTGTATTTGAACAAATCCCTTATGTGGGCACTTCTTGCCTTGCACAGGGTTAAAAGAATGCTATGCTCTTTTGTCTCATCTGCATGGAAATTCTCTTTCTTTTGTTCAATTTTAATGTATCAGTGATTTGAGTCACAGAACAGGAGAAAGGTCAGAGAAAGCCCTCAGGAATGTTCAGGGAAAGAAAAAATTCTGAACCAAAGTTGCTCACAATTGCATATTTTTAATTTCGGTACACGTTGCAGAAAGGATATTTTTCCTACACAGTTTTAACAATTTTATCTGACTTTTACTCATCTTAGCTATTAGTTGAGTAGACATTCTTACCCATTTCAGAGCAGAACTGAAATACCTTGGTCAGGGATTAGGCCTTTTCTGGCCAGGATGTAACTTGTCTGCTGCAGAGCCCGCTGAACACAGAAACAAGACCTTGGTGGTGTGGTGCCAAGCAGATTATACAAAACCTGAGAGCAGAGAATCCTGTTGCTGATAGTTTCCGATTACAGTGGCTAATGACACCAAACCATCCAGCAACACGAACCCTGGCACATTGAACTCCTCAGAGTCAAGACAACAATTAGGATGTGCAGGAAATGCAGAAGCAACATCAGGGGGCCATTTACAAAGGGAGGTGATTATGGGCACATTGCAGTTCCTACTCAAGAACAAAAATATCTTGAGTGGCCATGAAGTGAAATTTTAAATGGAGTCAGATTTTCCATAAGGGAGAGAGTTAAGAGACTAGCAAAATAATGTGAGATAGTATCTTAAGACACCAATACATGGCTATTTTGTCTTTTGTTTATCCTTTATCCTTCTCTCGATTTCCAGAGTTGACTCTGAGCTTATGACTCCATTCAGAGGGTGGGGCAAGACAGAAATCTAGGATTGCTTGACAAACATCTCTTTTCGAGGCTTCTATTTCTGAAAGCCTAAGCCCAAAAAGAAGAGAGGATTCATACATGAAAAAGAAGAAAATGCTAGATGCAGTGGCTCATGCCTGTAATCCCTGCACTTCGAGAAGCCAAGCTGGGAGGATTGCTGGAGACTAGGAGTTCAAGACCAGCTTGGGCAACAGAGTGAGAACCCATCTCTACCAAAAAAAAAATTATTTTTAAATATAGTCATGCATGTTGGCATGTGCCTGTAGTCCCAGTCCCAGCTTCTTGAGAGGCTGAAGTGGGAGGGTCACTTGAGCCCAGGAATTTGAGGCTGCAATGAGCCATGATTGCACCACTGCACTCTAGCCTGGGCAACAGAGGAAGACTCTGTCTCCAAAAAGAGGAAAAGAAACATTTTGGAGAAGTAGAAGTGAATTCAGGGCCCTCCCCAAGCCTGATGGATTCTCCCGGAGCTCACAGAGATTGAGAGAGTCATCAAAGGCTCCGTAGAGTAGAGGAGGCTGGGGTCTGTTTATCAGCAACTCCTCCAGAAAGATGGCCTGACTCTGGAGGGGATGATGCATGGCACATCTAGGAAGATGGGACCCTGCAGCCAGGAGGGTGCAGAAGTAGCAGGAGGATCATGCTGTCTGGAGCAATGTCTGTGGGTTGGTGACCGAGAGCCAGGGTGTCCCCTGCCCTGAGTGCTATGGTGCTGCATTAGAACCCAGTGCCACGCAGTACCCCAAAAGAGGAAGGAAACATTAGAATGCCTGGGATTAAGGAGTTAGAAGTCAAGTTGCATGAAATAAAATTTTAAAATGATATGTCTTTCATTTCTAAGTTTTTCAGTGAGTTTTATGCCCATCCATCTGCCTGTCCCTTCTCAGTTAATCCTTGTTACCTCCCCACCTCTGCAGAGGCAGTCATTACTCTAATTTCTAATGCCAAAATTTGTTTTGACTTTTTCAGGCTTTCTTGTTAAATGGCATCATGTAATCTGTTCTCCTTCAGGTCTGGCATCTTTTTCACAGGACGTTGTTAAGTTTAACCCATGTTGCTCCATGCGTTAGAACGTTGTGGTTCTCAGTGCCAAGTAGAATTCCATTGTATGCATATACATTAATTTGTTTGCCTGTTCTCATGATCATGCCCAACAAATGGCAGCTATCTCAGCAGCACTGAATTCGGATCCGTTCCTTCTGCCCTGCCATAATACTGCTTTCTATTCGGGATCCACTTTGTGCTGCAATTTGGCAAGTGCCCAAGATGAAAAGCAAGGCTGAATGTTGAGCTCATCTTTAGTGTTTCTTTTCTCTCAAAGAGCATAACCTTGTGCTGCCTATTGTCTATTGCCCAAAAATAGTTGTTAGAAATTTGCATTGAAATCCCCTGAGAGTTTGGATGAAGACTAAGTTAGACAGGGTTGGTGGAGAGCAGCTACTAGGGTGCTGTGAGAAGACTGTGGATCCTGATGGTGGAGGGTTGGGGGAGACGTTGGAATTCTTAGCTGATTTTGTTTTTCAACCATCATTGTAGTTTTACAATGTAGTTTTACACAGAAATGCTTGCTAGGATTTACCTAAATATTTACCATGTGATTGTCTATCATTTTTTTCTTTCATCCCAGACTGTTCTGGAATCATTTTCCTTCTTTTTGAAGGAAATAATTTCAAAGTTCTTTTGAAGTAAGTCTGTTGGTAGCAGGCTCTCCCATTTTCTAAATTTAGAAATATTTTATCTTACATTTATTCCTAAATAACAGCTATACAGAACACTGGATCCTAGGCTGAATTATTTTTTCTCCAAACTTTGTAATTATTCTTTCATTGTATTTTAACTTCCATTTTTGCTGTTGGGAAGTCTGTTCTCATTTTACCATGATCGGTTCTTTCTCTATAATTGTTTTCAAGATCTTCTCTTTGCCTTTGATATTTTGCAGTTTTTCACACATTTATCTAAGAATGAACTTCTTTTTATTATCCTGCTTTAGACACACTGTGTTTTGTAGGTCTTCCTGGATTCATGTGGTGTTTTTTAAACCTCAATGTTTGCAGAATTTTCAATCACTATCATTTAAACAAGGAGTCCCCTGGTAAAAATCTCAGTTACTATCATTTAAACTCGGGGTAACCTCTGGTACTGGTCCATAGCCTGTTAGGAACCAGGCCACAAAGCAGGAGGTGAGTGGGCAGGCAAGCATTACCACCTGAGCTCTGCCTCCTGTTGGATCAGCAGTGACATTAGATTTCCATAGAAGCATGAACCCTATTGTGAACTGTGCATGAGAGGGATCTAGGCTGCTTACTCCTTATGAAAATCTAATGCCTGATGATCTGAGATAAAACTGTTTCATCTCAAAACCATTCCCTCCAACTCCCCATCCATGGAAAAATTGTCTTCCACGAAACTGATGCCTGGTGCCCAAAAGTTGGAGGCCACTGGTTTAAACTACTTTCTCTCCAAATTTTTCTTTGTTTTTTTTTCCTCTGGAGACATCCATCGTTCCTATAGTAGATTTTCTCATTCAATTCTTATCCCTTAACCTCTCTTTCACATTTTCTATCTTACTGTCTGTCTTAAGTAAATGCTGGTTAAATTCTTCCCATAATCTGCTGTTAAACACATTCATGTATTTTGACATCAACAGTAACATTTTACAAACCTATTAATTCCTGATATTTTCTTATTGGAATTTTTATATCTTTAAACAACTCATAGTAACTATTCTGTATTCTTTTCTGATTACTCTAATATCCACATATTTGGGAACCCTGAATTGATTGTTTGGTTCTGCAATTTTCGCTCATAATTTGTCTTCTCGGTAATTCTTGTTTCTAAGATGAGGCTTAATTTTAGTCCTTTATGCCTAGGTGGAAAAATGTTACTGACATGGGAATCTGTTTCTTACTCAGAAGGTAGCTCCTGCCCTTGGTTTCCCACTGTTCCAGTGGTTGTGTTGGGAGGAGACATGGTAATTATTTTCCCAGGTTCTGCATTATCAATCATTCTGCTAATATGCATTAGGTACATTATGTGCCTGACACAGTTCTAGGTGCTTGAGATGTAACATAAGAAAAAATACTACAGGTCAGATGTTAAAAAGTGCTTTGGAAAAATGTAAAGCAGAATAAAAGAATAGGAAGTACGTAGGCTGATTGGGGCGGTGTTTTGCAATTTTGAATAGCATGTCTGGGAAAGCGCTCACTGAGAAGATGGCAGTTGAGCAAAGGCCTGAATAAGATGAGGGACCCAGGCATATAGGTAACAGAGGGATGGGCATTCCGGAGGGGAGAAGCAGCAGATGCCAAGGCCCTGAAGTAGAAGCATGCCTTTTGTGTTGGAAGGACTGCAAAGAGATTAATGTGGCTGAAGGGCGGGAGTATGGGGGCTAGGAGTAAGAGATGCAGTTAGAAAGGAAAGAGTGTCAAAGCTTTAGGGCTTGGTAGGCATTGTAAACTTTTAGCCTTTTGCTTTGCTTAAGAGGGAAAGGCCCTGAAAGTTCTGAGCTAGGCAGTGACATGGTCTGACTTGTGATCTAAGAATTGCTTTGTGTTTTGTGTTAAGAATAAATTGTAGAAAAAGCAAAGGGGCAAATCAGACACATCAGTTAGAAGGCTATTGCAGTAATTCAGGTGAGAGAGGATGGTGGCTTTGACCAGTGTGACAGCAGTGCAACTCACTGGAAGCAATCAGATTCTGGACAGAGTCTGCTGGTTACGCCAACAGGATTTGCTAATGAATTGGGGGTGGAATTGGAGGGGAAAAGAGGACCCAAAGATGGCTGTGGGGTCTGAGCAATTGACAGGATGGAGTTAACATTTCCAGAGTAGGCAAAGTCTGCCAGAGAAGCAGGTAGATATTGTTGGGGAGGAAGAGAAACAATAAGTGTTGAATATAAGTTTGAGATATTTATTAGATATCCAGTAGAGATGTTAAGTAATTAGTCCGATATATGAATCTGAAGTTCAGGGAGAGGTTTGGTCTGGATATATGAATTGGGATCTTCAGCATATTATAGTATCTGAGCCTAGATGGAATTATCTTGTGGCTGAATGAAGCAAGGGGAAAACAAAGAGGTGCAAAGACCAAACTCATGGACACTCCAACTTTAAGAAGATGGGAAGACAAGCAGGACCAGGTGAAGGAGACAGAGACTGAACAACTGTAATAGGAAAGAAAGAGGAAAACCATAAGAAGCACAGGAAGCAAGTAGTTCAGCCAGAAGAGAGTAATTGGCAGCATCAAATGTGGCTGGGAGGTCAAGTATGATGAGAACCGAAATTCACCCTGATTGAAATGGGTTCAAGAAGAAATTGGAGAACTAGACAATGAATTCAGATGATTTTTAAAACTTGCAATACATTAAAGGGGACAAAAGAAATGAAGTTCACTGGGACATGTGGGGTTAAGAAAGAGTTGCACTTTTTAAGTAGGTGAAACAATAGCATGGTTTATACTCACAAGAATGATCCAGTAGAGAAGAAAGGCAGACAAGAAGGAAGTTTCTAAAGTGGTGTCATTGAATAGGAAAGAGGAGATCAGCTGTCATGCACAGGGTGGAGCCATAGCTAGGAACATGAACAGTTAATTCCTAGTAATGGGAAGAAGAGCAGTTCATAGAGGCACAGCTATTGACTACACGGTGATGGAAACTTATGACGTTTTCCTCTGATTGCTGAGAGTAAAAGCAACCTCAGAAGAAGGAACCATTCTCGTTTCTGCAATTTTAAGGAGTATTCATTCTATAAAAACTCATTGGCCAGATCAAGAGGGAATCTCTCAGTTTGGTTCTGTTAATACCAGGGACTCTCAAATGTGATGTAGTTAGCCTGCTGACTGGGAGAAGGTACTATGAGACAACACAAGGACAGTGGAGAGCAGCTCAGTTAGCTGAGGCCAGCGGTGATAGAAGATATTGAATGGGTTCTGTGCTTTCAGAAGGAAAGATCAGAGGGAACTGAAGTAGCACTGGCCAGTATTTATTATGGCCCTTGACATACTGGGAAGCATTATTGTACTTATTTTGCACATTATTTACACATTATTCAAGATTAATGAGCTGGTTATGAATGGTATTTCTTCTCTTCTTTTGAAAAAAACTTTAATCTGCTACATTGTGATCAGCAGGTTTGCAAAATGTATTGTAAGATCAGGATATATTGAAGTATAATATTCAGAGTGTCGTGACATCTCTAATACAAATAGGACACAGGATTACAATCTAATGTGGTTTTTTTTTTGAGACAAAATCTTGCTTTGTCATCCAGGTTGGAGTGCAGTGGCACCATCTTGGCTCACTGCAACTTCCGCCTCCCAGGTTCAAGCAATTCTCATGCCTCAGCCTCCTGAGTAGCTGGGACTACAGGCATCTGCCACCACACCCGGCCACTTCTCCCACCCCAACCTCAGACAAAGTCTTGCTCTGTCACCCAGGCTGCAATGCAGTGGCACAATCTCAGCTCACTGCAATCTCTGCCTCCCGGGTTCAGCAATTCTTCTGCCTCAGCCTCCTGAGTAGCTATGATTATAGGCACATGCCACCATATCTGACTAATTTTTGTATTTTTAGTAGAGATGAGGTTTCACCATGTTAGCCAGGCTGGTCTTGAGCTCCTGAACTTGTGATCCACCCACCTCAGCCTCTCAAAGTGCTGAGATTGCAGGCATGAGCCACCACGCCCGGCCAATTTTTTTTTTTTTTTTTTTTTTTTTTTTACTAGAGATAGGGTTTCTCCATGTTTGCCAGGTTGGTCTTGAACTCCTGGCTTCAAGTGATCTGCCCACCTCAGCCTCCCAAAATGCTGGGATTGCAGGCATGAGCCACCATGGCCAACCTAAATATTCTAATTTTTTTAGTACGGCAAGAAGAATATCTAGATCAGGAAGAGCATTTGGTGGTGACCCAATGCTGCCTAAGCCTAGTTTCACCTTTCTTTTGGGATTTACTAATTTTAGTTTCCAATACTTAGGTGTGCCTGGGGCTCAGGTGTACATTTTCTTCCTTTAATTCTCTACCCACTCTGATTAGCCTTGAGAAAAACTCTTTCCCTGATTTGCCATAATGCAGTGGACGAGATGGGCATTTTCAAAAAGCATTTAATACATAACAGAAAATTTAAAGAAGAAAATCACAGAATACTTGAAGCATAAAGCAGGAGTAGCTTCTCAGTTTATGTCTCTGAATCTGTAGTACTAGATTGCTGGGTCTAACTTCTGTAATGGCAGAGTAAGGACCTCTGAAAATGCGATCCTCCGTAAAAGCTGTGAGAACACTGACAACAATTGTCAGAATCAACTTTTTCAGAACTCTGAAAAGTAACCAAAGACTTGCAAAAATCTCAGAGGCTTGTATTCAGAGAAACAGCTAAATCTTGGTAAGAGTAGTGAGTTTCATGGTTCTTCACTTGCCCTATTCCCATCAACCTCTTCCCAGATTTGGAGTAGCCTGGAAAACCAACAGCCTTGTGGATATGGTAGTGGTGAAAACCATTGGCCTCGCAGCCACCAAAGGGCCCAGAATGAATGGGTTTGGAGCTCCCGCAAAGCCTTATCTGCAGAGAATTGTCACTATTTGACCTGTATGACAACTCTCCTAAAAGCTCTTTTCTCAACGGCTGTCTTTATTTGATCTAACTCAGAACTATTTCTATGCACAGTTTAATCCCTAGGGTATTGTCAAAAACAATCATTAGCAATTTTTTTTAACATCACAGCTGCCTGAGGGGAAGATACTACTTGAGGGTAACAAAAGGCTGACCAAAGACTTAAAAGGAAAAATTGGGAATGACATGTCCCCAGTGAGCTTTAAAAACCTCTGAAATATATCTGGGGATCCAGAAAAACCAAATGTATATGAACCCAATACAGGAGCACCCAGATACATAAAGCTAGTTCTTAATGACCTACAAAGAGACATAGACTCCCACACAATAATAGTGGGAGACTTTAACACCCCACTGTCAATACTAGACAGATCAACCAGACAGAAAATTAACAAGGATATCCAGGACTTGAACTCAGACCTGGACCAAGTGGACCTAATAGGCATCTGAAGGACTCTCCACCCCAAAACCACAGAATATACATTTTCTCAGCACCACATCACACTTATTCTAAAGTAGACCACATAATTGGAAGTAAATCACTCCTCAGCAAGTGCAAAAGAACAGAAATCATAACAAACAGTCTCTCAGACCACGGTGCAATAAAATTAGAACTCGGGATTAAGAAGCTCACTCAAAACTGCACAACTACATGGAAACTAAACAACCTGCCCCTGAATGACTACTGGATAAATTTAAAAAATGAAGGCAGAAATAAAGATGTTCTTTGAAACAATGAGAACAAAAACACAACATACCTGAATCTCTGGGACAAGCAGTGTCTAGAGGGAAATTTATAGCACTAACTGCCCACCAGAGAAACAAGGAAAGATATAAAATTGACACCCTGACATCACTATTAAAAGAACTAGAGGAGCATGATCAAACAAATTCAAAATCTAGGAGAAAGCAAGAAATAACTAAGTTCAAAGCAGAACTGAAGGAGATAGAGACACAAAAAACCCTTTAAAAATATCAATAAATCCAGGAGCTAGTTTTTTGAAAGATCAACAAAATAGAGAGACCGGTAGCCAGATTAATAAAAAAGAAAAGAGAGAAAATTCACATCAAGGCAATAAAAAATGATAAAAGGGATATCACCACCAATCCCACAGAAATACAAACTACCATCAGACATTACTACAAACAGCTCTATGCAAATAAACCAGTACATCTAGAAGAAATGGATAAATTCCTGAACACTTACATCCTCCCAAGACTAAACCAAGAAGAAGTTGAATTCCTGAATAGACCAATAACAAGGTCTGAAGATGAGGCAGCAATTAATAACCTACCAATCAAAAAAAGCCCAGGACCAGATGGGTTCACAGCCAAATTCTATCAGAGATACAAAGAGGACCTGGTACCATTCCTTCTGAAACTATCCCAAACAATACAAAAAGAGAGAATCCTCCCTAACTCATTTTATCAGACCCACATCATCCTGATACCAAAACCTGGCAGAGACACAACTAAAAAAGAAAATTTCAGGCCAGTATCCATGGTGAACATTGATACAAAAATCTTCAATAAAATCCTGGCAAACCGAATTCAACAACACATCAAAAAGCTTATCCATCGTGATCAAGTCGGCTTCCTCCCCAGATGCAAGGCTGGTTCAACATCTGCAAATCTATAAAAGCAATCCATCACATAAACAAAACCAAAGACAAAAACCACATGATTATCTCAATAGATGCAGAGAGGCCTTTGACAAAATTCAACAGTGCTTTATGCTAAAAACTCTCAATAAATGAGATATCAATGGATCATATCTCAAAATAATGAGATATTTATGATAAACCCACAGCCAATATCATACTGAAGGGCCAAAACTGGAAGCATTCCCTTTGAAAACTGGCACAAGACAAAGATGCCCTCTCTCACCACTCCTATACAACATAGTATTGGAAGTTCTGGCTAAGGCCATCAGGCAAGAAAAAGAAAGAAAGGGGGTACTTGAATGGGAAGAGAGGATATCAAATTGTCCCTGTTTGCAGATGACATTATTGTATATTCAGAAGACCCCATCATCTCAGCCCAAAATCCCCTTAAGCTAATAAGCAACTTCAGCAAAGTCTCAGGATACAAAATCAGTGTGCAAAAATCACAAGCATTCTTATACACAAAAAATAGAAAAACAGAGAGCCAAATCATGAGTGAACTCCCATTCACAATTGCTACAAAGAGAATAAAATACCTAGGAATGCAACTAACAATGGATGTGAAGGACCTCTTCAAGGAGAACTACAAACCACTACTCAAGGTTATCAGGGAGGACATAAACAGATGGAAAAACATTCCATGCTCATGGTTAGGAAGAATCAATATTGTGAAAATGGCCATACTCCCCAAAATAATTTATAGATTCAATGCTATTCCCAACAAGCTACCAACGACTTACTTCAGCCAATTGGAAAAAACCACCTTAAACTTCA
>NW_016107993.1:75928-77738 GCF_001604975.1 Cebus imitator
AAAAAAAAAAAAAAGCTGGAGGCATCACACTACCTGATTTCAAACTATATTACAAGGCTACTGTACTCAAAACAGCATGGTACTGGTACCAAAACAGAGATATGGACCAATGGAACAGAATGGAGGCCTCAGAAACAATGCTACACAGCTACAACCATCTGATCTTTGACAAACTTGACAAAAACAAGCAATGGGGAAAGGATTTCCTATTTAATAAATGGTGTTGGAAAAAATGGCTGGCCATATGCAGAAAGCTGAAACTGGATCCCTTCCTTACACTTTATACAAAATTTCACTTTAGATAGATTAAAGATTTAAACATGAGGCTTAACAACACAAAAACTCTAGAATAAAACCTAGGCAATATCATTCAGATCATAGGCATGGGCAAGGACTTCATGACTAAAACACCAAAAGCAATGGCAACAAAAGCCAAAATAGACAAATGAGATCTAATTAAACTTAAGAGCTTCTGCACAGCAAAAGAAACTATCAATACAGTAAACTGGCAACCAACAGAATGGGAAAAAATTTTTGCAATCTATGCATCAGACAAAGGGCTAATATCCAGAATCTATGGAGAACTTAAACAATCTTACAAGAAAAAAAACAAGCAACCTCATCATAAAGTGGGCAAAGGATATGAACAGACACTTTTCAAAATAAGACATATATAAGGCCAACAAACATATGAAAAAAAGCTCATCATTACTGGTCATTAGAAAAAGGCAAATCAAAACCACATTGAGATACTACCTCATGCCAGTTAGACTGGCAATCATTAAAAAATCGGGAGACAACAGATGCTGGAGAGGATGTGGAGAAATAGGAATGCTTTTACACTGTTGGTGGGAGTGCAAATTAATTCAACCATTGTGGAAGACAGTGTGGCAATTCCTTAAGGATCAAGAAATAGAAATACCATTTGACCCAGCAATCCCATTACTGGGTATGTACCCAAAGGATTATAAATCATTCTACTATAAAGACACACACACATGTATGTTTACTGCAGCACTGTTCACAATAGCAAAGACTTGGAACCAACCAAAATGCCCAACTATGATAGACTGGATAAAGAAAATGTGGTACATATATACCATGGAATATCATGCAACCATAAAAGAGATGAGTTCATGTCCTTTGCAGGGACATGGATGAAATTGGAAACCATAATTCTCAGCAAACTGACACAAGAACAGAAAACCAAACACCACATGTTCTCACTTATAAGTGGGTGTTGAACAATGAGAACACACAGACACAGGGAGGGGAACATCACACACTGGGGCCTGGGGATTGGGGGGCTAGGGGAGTTATAGCAGGTGGTGGGGGTTTAGGGGGGATAACATTAGGAGAAATACCTAATGTAGATGACAGGGCAATAGATGCAGCAAACCACCACCATGGTACGTGTATACCTATGTAACAAACCTGCACGATCTGCACATGTGCCCTAGAACTTAAAGTATAATTTTAAAAAAGCCAAAGGGGGAAAAAATCTTACCTATAGAGGAGCAATGATAAAAATTATATCAGGCCAAGTGAGGTGGATCATGCCTGTTGTAATCCCAGCACTTTGGGAGGCTGAGGTGGTAGAATCACCAGAGATCAGGGGGTTGAGACCAGCTTGGCCAACATGGTGAAACCCAGTCTCTACTAAAAGTACAAAAATTAGCTGGGCACGGTGGTGCATACCTGTAGTCCCAGCTACTCAAGAGGCTGAGGTGGGAGATTTACTTTTTCAAAAAGTGAAAAAGCCCAGGAGGTCAAGGCTATAGTAAGTCATAATCACACCACTGCACTCCAG
>NW_016107993.1:77753-93546 GCF_001604975.1 Cebus imitator
AAAAAAAAAAAAAAAAAAAAAAAAAAAAAAAAAAAATTATCAGACTTCTCTTCAGAAAGCATAAAATCAAGAAAAAGAGTGGAATAAGGTATTTAAAGTATTAAAAGGAAAAAAAAACCCACCAACCTAGAATTCTACATCCAGAAAAATTACCCTTAAAAGTGAAGGAGAAAAAAGTATTTGCTCAGATAAGCAAAAACTAATGGAATTTGTTTCCAGACAAATTCCTTGCAATAATGTTAAAAGAAGTTTAACATGCCTTGCAAGAAATGTTAAAAGAAGTTCTACAGAGTGAAGAAAAATCATATATGCAAGAAACTTGGATATACATAAATAAAGGAAGAACATTAGAGAAGGCATAAATGAAGGTAAAATAAAATTTTTTATTTTTTTCTCAACTGATCTAAGTAGAGAAAATTGAGTTATAAGAAATTCCCAGGTAAAACCAAAATTGGCAGAAAAAGAGTGAAATACAAATAAGCAGACAAAAGAAAAAAGAAAAGAAAATCCAATGGCAATGAATAGCAAACAGTAACAGATATAGTAGATATAAGTCCAGCTATGTCAATAGCCACTTTAAACTTCAGTGGTTTCAGGTATACCAATTAAAAGAGACCGTCATAGTGGATAAAAAGACAAGACCAACTACATTTTGTCCAAGAAATCTACTTTACATATAAAAACATACATATATAGGGTAAAAGTAAAGAGATAACGAAAGATAAATCATGACAGCAATAATCAAAAGAAAGCTGGAGTAGTATATTAATTTTAGGAAAAGCAAACTTCAGAATAAGAAAATTATCAGGAATAAATATGGGAATTGTATCATGATAAAGGGGTCAGTTCTCCAAGAACACATAATAATCTTTAATGTGTAGGTACCTAACAACGGTGTCAAAACACGAGTAAAAATTGAACAGAACTACAGGTAGAAACAGACAGACCAACTATTTTAATTGGAAACTTCAACATTCTCTATCAAAAATAGACAGATCCAGTAGACAGAAAATGAATAAGGACGTAGTTGTGCTCAATAGCACCATCAATCAACTGGATCTAATGGACATTTATAGAACACTTCATTCAATAACAGCAGAATACACATTCTTTTTAAGGTCATGTGAAACAGTCATCAAGATAGAGCCCATTCTGGCCATAAAACCCATCTTAACACATTTAAAATAATACAAATCATGTAAGGTATACTCTAGATCACAATATAACTCAACTACAAATCAATAATAAAAAGATAGCTGGAAATCTTCTGAGTATTTGGGGATTAAATAACTTGTAAAGAATACACAGGTCAAAAAATAAGCCTGAAGAAAAATTTAAAAATATGTTAATCAAAATAAAAATGAAAATACAACTTATCAAAATTTGTTGGATGCAGTGAAAGCAGTGCACAGAGAGAAAATTATAGCACTGAACGCATATATTAGAAAAGAATAGAGATCTGAAATCAGCTCTCTAAATTTCTACCTTATGAAACTAGAAAAAGGAGAGCAAATTAAAGCCAAAGGGGGGAAAAAAAAAAACAACAATGAAAATTAAAGCAGAAATCAATGAAATAAAACATAAGAAATCAACAAACTAAAAGTTGGTTCTTTGAAAAGATCAGTAAAATTGTAAAAGTGTAGCCTGATTAAGAATAAAAGAGAAGACACAAATTAATATAATCATAAATAAAATAAGGGCCATAACTACTGATTGTATGGACATGAAAAGAATAATAAAGGAATAGCATGAGCAACTCTATGCCCAAAAACTTGAAAACCTGGATGTAATGAACCAGTTCCTTGAAAGACACAATCTACCAGGATTCACACAAAGAGAAATAAACAATCTGAATACACTTATTAAAGAAATCGAATCTTCTGTTAATTATTGATTAATGTCAATATAATTATCAACTTGAATCAATAATTAATGACCTTCCAAAAAGAAAACACCAGACCCATTTGTAGCATTAGTGAATTATACCAAATATTTAAGGACAATATGGTATCAGTTCTCTACCATCCCTTCCAGAAAATGGAATCAGAGGACATGCTGCTTAACTCATTATGAAGCCAGGATTACCCTAACAAAGAAATCACAAGAAAGGAAAAGTATGGACCAACATCTGTCATGAATATAGATGCAGAAATTCACAAGAAACTATTAGCAAATTAATCCAACAATGGCTGAAAAGAAATTATACAAACTGCAATCACAATTTTCCAACACAATCACAACACAATAAATCAAGTGGGATTTATTCCAAGGATGCCTCAACTTTGAAAAGACGTCATACTCCATGGTGAGAAATTAGGTGCCTTCCTGCTAAGACTAGGAATAAGACAAGCGTGTGCTCTTGGACCTCTCATATATAACAAAGGCAGTTTAGTGGAGAAAGGATAATCCTTTCAATAAATGCTGCGGAAGCAACTGGACACCCACATGCAAAAAAAAAAAAAAAATGAAGTTAGACTTACACCTTTCATAAAATTTAACTCCAAATGAATCATAGACCTAAACATTAAATGCAAAAGTATGAAACTCCTGGAAGAACGCAAAGGAGAAAATGTAGGTGAACTGAGGTTGGTGAATTGATAATTTGGACTTGGTTAAAATTAAAATTTCCTGTCAACAGAGTGACAAAACACATGAGTAAAAAACTGGTGAAACTACAAGTAGAAATACACAAATCAGCTATTTTAGTTGGAAACTTCAACACTTTATCAGAAATGGACAGATCCAATAAGCAGAAAATCAGTGCTCTGTAAAAGACACTCATGAGAAAATGAAAAGGCAAGCCACAGACTAGAAGAAAATATTTGCAAAACATATATCTAATAAAAGACTGGCATCTGAAATATACAGAGAACTCTAAAAATGCAACAGTAAGAAGACGAACAATTCAGTTTTAAAATGGGCCAACAATCTGAACAGATACCTTGCCAGGAAAGATATACAAACGGCAAATAATTATATAAAGAGATACTCAACATGGTATGGCATTAGGGAATTGCAAATTAAACTAACAATGAGATACTACTACAATCTATTAGAATGCCTAACATCCAAAACAATGACAACACCAAATGCTAGTAGGAATGTGGAACACCTGGAGCTCCCATTTATTGGTAATGGGAATGCAAAATGGTATAGCCATTCTGGAAACAGTTTGATAGTTTCCTACAAAACTAAACATACATTTACCATACAACTCAGCAATTGTGTTCCTTGGTATTTACCCAAACGTGCTGAAAACTTATGCTCACATAAAACCTACACACAAATGTTTACAGCATCCTATTCATAATTGCCCAAATTTGAAAGCAACCAACATGTTTTTTTAATGGTGAATGGATAAACAAATCATGGTCCAGCTGTACAGTGAAATATTATTCATCCCTAAAAAGAAATAAGCTCTTAAGCCATGAAAAGACAGAAGAATTTTAAATATATATTGCTAAGTGAAAGAAGCTAGTCTGAAAAGGCTACATACTATATGATTCCAACTGTATGACATTCTGAAAAAGGAAAAACTATAGAGACAGCAAAAAGAGTCAGTGGCTGCCAGGGGTTTGAGGGGACATAGAGGCGGGAGGGATGGTAAGTGGAGGGCAGAAAATTTTTAGGACAGTGAAATGATTCCGTATGGTATTGATGGGTACATGTCATTATGCATTTGACAATAACCACGAATGTACAAGACAAAGAGTGGATCCTAAGGTAGAGACTTTAGTTAATAAAAGATATCAATATTGACTCACCAACTGTAAGAAATATACACACACTAATGAAAGACGTTAATAATAGGAAAAGCGGGGAGAGGAGCATCAGGAGATATATGAACTCTCTGTACTTTCAACTCAATTTTCCTATAAACTAAAAACTGCTCAGAAAATAAAGTTTATTAAAAAGTTTTTTAAAAAAAATCAGAAGCTACCCTTTTTTGTGCTTCTCTAGCTGGTCAGCAGAAGCAAGAAATTCTAGATTTTCTCCAGGTCTCTCCTTTACCCCTGGTCTCCCTAGTTTTAAGCCATAAACTCAGCTTCAGTTCCCTAGTTGCTTTTTTACATAACTTTTATAGTTTCAAATTTTCATCTTAGTTACACTTATAATAATATACACTATTGCTCAGATAATCGTATAGTGGTCATGAGTTCCTTTTACTTAATCTCTGCAAATGATGAGGTCTTTGGTAAAATAAATATGAGCACTATTGGCTTATACCTTTCAATCTGTTAAATGCAGATGCTGGAACATGAAACTCCCTGAATTATCGTGGAAACAAAATAATTTAAGCCTCCTCTTTGAAAAGAACAACTATGAAATCAGAAATATGAGTTTTCCTTTAAGAAGAAAATCACATTTCAATGTAAAGGACTAGGAATAAATCTCCTCAGATTTTAAGTTATTGTGGTTTGGGGGATGCTATGTTATAAATCCTTCTATGTGCTGATTAGAAAACTGAATTTAAAGCCTAGTAAACTCAACAAAGAGCTCTGGTGAGCTAAATGATCAGGGAGAAACTGTCTGCAAGGCATTTGACTAAGCTGTATTCTCTATTGTAAGTGCCAGCTTTCCTTCCATTCAGCCAAGAGAGACAAAGACTCCTGATGTCAAATGGCTTTTTGATAAGACCACATCTAAAAATATAAATCTTTATATTTGTGTGGGCATTGTTGTCTGCAGAAGTTTTAGGTAATTGCAAAAAGTGAAAAACATCGGAGATAGTGACAGTTCATTGTTTTCATTAATTGTATTCATTGTTAAATGCTCCAGATATAACTCAGGCCATTTTAAAATTATGTTCTCTTTCTAACCTGGATCTTTTGTTGCCCATCCACTATTTAAAAAGTATAATTTCTGAGATCTGCAATAGCATTTTATTGCTTTCTCTCTGTTGCTGTTGATTATAGCACAACTGTGTGAACTGTTCGAACTGCTTCTGACAGTTTGAAAACCTAAAACGTGACTCAGGTTGTTGTTCATTCTTTGACACTACTACTAGCTATTTTACAAGCACAGGATGAGAATAAGAAGTTTTGATAATGAAGACAATATGGGAAGTATGAAAGTACTACCAGGGAAACAGTGTAAAAAAGGAATATTTGAGGTCCTAAATCCTATCATATCCTCCCCCTAAAATTGGCATTTATTCCAAACTCCATATTTTTGCCATTAACACAATCTCATCAGACACAGGAGAAACTTTGGTGTCATCCTCAAACCTTTTCTCCCTATCTGGCTTTCCAGATCCTCTTCTGTCTAATTCTCTGTGAATTCCAATAAAGATGCTCCCCAAAATACTACAGAATCAGTGTCCATTGATCCCACAAGCTTTGATCCAGTGCAAAGGGCAATGGATATGTAACATTTATCTTTGGGAATCAGGACCAACTGATAGGCAAAAGAGCTGTCCTATGAACAGAATTACCTGGAAAGGACCTGAGCAGTCCTGGACTAAACTCAATAAAAGGTGGAATGAAAAGGAAAAAGTATACAATTCTATGAGGACTGTAAGACCTGCTGGTTGCAGCAGTACCTCACAGCATGCTTGATAGTTGCATGTCTACTCACCATGGGTTGCCTCAGTCTACCATATAGGCCACTTAGGATTTTCTTCTCTCCATGATTTCACAGTGAGAGATTTCAGTCCCTTTAGGTCTCCACAACGGGGCAGAAAGTTACGTGCAGCCTGTACCATGCGTCACTCCTGCCAGCCTCTCCCGCCTCAGCACCCACAGCCTCAGTCCCTGCTACATTGCTTATAACTGGGCAACTCCCACTTCTAGTCAACCATATAGCTTAGGTTTCTGGTCAGAGTAGGAACTCAGAGTAGGAACTCAGGCAAACATTAATTCAGGAACTCAGGAACTCAATAAACATTAATTCTTTTGCCTCCATTTCTTTTCTTTTCATCTTTCTAGTCCAATTTCTTATCACCTTGTGCCAGGACAAATCTCTTGTAACCATTCTTCCTATACCTTGAACTTTTGCCTCTCCAATCTATGTTAAATAATACAGCTGTTTATCTTCCCAACTCATTATCCTGTGCACCTCACCCTCGTCTGCATCCTTCCACATCTCCCCATTAATGATCGGATCTATCCAACCTTTCAGCAGGGAGTCCAGTTTCTCTACATCTGGCTCACATCTCTCTTGATCTAGCCTTAATTCCTTCATATGCAGACAGGAACCCTCTGTTCCATCAACCAGGCTGATCATTTTAACCATTCAGAGGAAAGAATTTACGCCAGTTATCCCTAATCTACACACATGGACAGATTAAATGGGTACCAAGAACCATGAAGGGTCTTACATTTTGCCCTACTTGTAAATTATCAAGTTAAACTGCTACTGTTTCGTGGATGCTGTAGAAGACATGAGACTCTTGAGTCAGAGACAAAAGACTTTCTTACTAACAACAATAGAGTAGTCAGAGTATAAGCATTTTCTTGCAACTGTTTCTAGAGCCCCAAACATAGGGAAATACATGGAAGGCCAGGGAAGATCAGCACATACAGCAGGCTGCATTACAGAAGAGGAACCCCAAGTTTAGGGAACACATACCTTTTGTAATAAGCAATAATCTTGCCAGCTCTTTGCTCCTGAGGGAAACATTTTATCTATCTTTCATGGCATTTCTCTATAATAAACATCCCAGAAAATATAGTTGAGAAAAAAAAGCAGTCAGCACCTCTGCTGGTAGGATGTATGCAGAAACACAAGAGACCCATGGATGGATAATTTTCTCCCAACAATGAGTCTTATTAATGCTAATCCTTTAAAAAGGAGAAAAGTTGATTTGTTGGTGAAGTGGACAAAGAAGGGAGTCTCAGTCTATCACCCCCGCTGGAGTGCAGTGGTGCAATCTCAGCTCCCTGCAACCTCCGCCTCCCATGGTCAAGTGATTCTCCTGCCTCAGCTTCCCAGGTAGCTGGGATTACAGGCACGCACACCACACCAGGCTAATTTTTGTATTTTTTAGTAGAGACAGGGTTTCGCCATGTTATTCAGACTGTTCTCCAACTCCCGACCTCATGTGATCCACCTGCCTCGGCCTCCCAGAGTGCTGGAATTACAGGCATGAGCCACTTTGCTTGGCCTAATGGTCTCTTGAGTCAAACATCACCAGTTCACTTAATGCCCTTATCCTAGGCCTGGCCAACAGTATATGTTCAACATAAGTTAACTAATATTGTTTTTGTTGCTATTGTTAGCTAACAGCAATGACTAATAAATCTCCTGATCTTCTACCCTGATCCCAGGAGAGGTGATCAGTGTCTATCTCAGGAGAAACATGGGTGGTGATTGCTACAGGCTGAATCATGTTTCTTCAAAATTCATATGTTGAATTCCTAACCCCTAGTACTTAAGATTGTGATTGTACAGGAGATAGGAGGTAATTAAGTTAAAATGAGGCCATTAGGGTGGGCCCTAATCAAATTTGACAGGTGTCCTTATAAGAGGAGATTAGCACATGGACACACACATAGAGAGAAGACAGGGAGAATACAGCTATCCACAAGCCAAGGAGAGAGGCTTCAGAAGAAATTAACCCTACCAACACTTTGATCTTAGACTTTTAGCCTCTAGAACTATGAGAAAATAAATTTCTGTTGCTGAAGCCCCCCAGTCTGTGGTATTTTATTATGGCAGCCCTAGCAAACAAATACATACAGTGATGAATGAAATATGAATGAACATTTTGAGACCTGGCTTTGGGTGATCCTGGGCCTTGACCAAATAGCTTATTACAGGAAAAACCAATGTGAGGTATGGTCTCAAACATTATCGAAACCATGAAGGGTTTGCACCCTGCAGTCCCACCCTTGGCCAGGGCTCTGTTTTCACAGTTCCCACCCAGCCCTCCATGTACCCACCACTCCTGACTTCAGAAGCAGGGCCCTGCCCCTCACTGCCTTATTTCCCTTAGGATATTACAACAGGGCTGGGGGCTTTCCCAATTCTTTAAGCTTCTCAGGGAGACAAAGTGTGGTAACTAAAAGCTAAATCATACTTGCAAATAAGTTAGGAATAACAAGTACAAAGTACAAGGTTATTACCTGCAGTTTGCAAACAAATTTGATAGTCATCCTCCTCTCCTCCTCTCTTAAGGTTAGAGAGTTAAAAATTGTAATTATAGGTTGGGCACAGTGGCTCATGCCTGTAATCCCAGCACTTTGGGAGGCCAAGGAAGGTAGATCACCTGAGGTCAGGAGTTTGAGACTAGCCTGACCAACATGGTGAAACCCCATCTCTACTAAAAATACAAAAATTAATTGGGCATGGTGGAGCATGCACCTGTAAACTCAGGTACTTGGGAGGCTGAGGCAGGAGAATTGCTTGGACCTGGGAGGCAGAGGTTGCAGTGATCTGAAATCATGCCATTGCATTCCAGCCCGGGCAACATGAGTGAAACTCTGTCTCAAAAAAACAATTATAATTATTTTTAAAATTTCCTCTACAGTTATCAAGAGGTTTCGCACATATGGAAATGTGCCACATAGTAATGTTTTAGTCAATGATGGACTACATATATAACAGTGGTACCATAAGCATACAATATCGTATTTTTACTGTACCTTTTCTATAGGATATGTTTAGATGCACAAATACTTACCATGTGTTACAGTTGCCTACAGAATTCAGTGCAGTAACAGCGGTGCAGGTTTGCAGCCTAGGAACTATAGGCTGTGCCGTGTAGCCTAGTTCTATGGTAGGGTATTCCATCGAGGCTTGTGTGAGGACACTCTGTGATGTTCACATCATGATGAAATCTACTAACAACTCATTTCTCGGAATGTATCCCTGAGCAAAGCATGACTATTACCATTTCTTCCACTTTCAATCAGATGGCCTGCCTGGTTTGGAATGCCCTTGCAATTCTTTTTTTCTTACCCAAGCTTTCCCCTCCCATCAATACGTTGCCTCAGTCCTTAGAGAATACTTACCTAAACATTTTTATCATTACCGTCTATGCCCCCATGCTCATATAGCATACACTGTCATGGAAATTATTTTGTGGACATCTTTCTTGCCCAGAAATTTTTTAACAATTTTAAAGCAATAGATAGAAGACTCCATTATATAGTTTTTAAATTGATGGACCTGATTTTTTCAGAGAAGTTTCAAGTTTACAAGAAAATTTACCAGGAAGTACAGACAGCTGCCATATACTGCTTTCCCCCAACCCAACACTATCTCCTATTCTTCTATCTTGCATTAGTGTGGTAGGTTTGTTGCAATTGATGAATCAATATTGATAATTATTAACTAAGGCCAGTCACTTATGGGGGCTCACTCTTTGTGTTGTACAGTTCTATGGGTTTTGATAAATATATGTCAGATATCCCCCATTATAGTATCATATAGAATCATTTCACTGCCAAAAATGTACCCTGTGTTTTACCAGTTCAGTCCTGCCTCTCTTTTCCCAAATCCTTGGAAACCACTGGTGTTTTTAATCTCTATACTTCTGTCTTTCCCAGAATGTCATATAGTTGGAATCACACAATATGCAGCCTTTTCAGACTGGTTTGTTTCACCTGACTTGACAGCTTGACCTCATTATATTTTAGCACAGAACCCTACTCATAGCAAGACCCCAGTAAATATTGTTTGAGCTGATGTTGATGGTAATTCCCATTGAGCAAATCTTCACGCAGGAAATGGCATTTGAGCTGCTCTCTGAAAGATGAGCAGGATTCTACATGACAGCAAAGACATCCAGCAGAGGAAATAAAGTGACTAACAAAGTCACAGAGGTAAAGTTCCTGCACCTCTGAGGCTCAAGTTCTTTTCTCCACCTGCTGTTGTTGATAAAGTCTTTCACTCCACCTCGTGATTTGTCATTTTCCTGGGTGTTTTCAGCATTCATGTATTGACCCAAGTAATATCCTGTTGGCATTTTTAATTTTTTCATTTAAAGCAAAAGTAAAATAAGTTTCAGAAGTGTTAAGTAAAGTGCCTGAGTTAGTCAGTAGCAGAAATGCTGCCTATAGGTGTTTCTGTTATTTAAACACCACTGTGACATTTTTATGTCCCTAAGGATTGATGTCAACTCAGATCCACTGAAGATTCAGTTATGACCTCAGTGTATGCCCTGAACAAGTCACCAACATGTGATGCTATTTCTCCCATAGCAACAATGCATGCATTTTGGGTCCACGTAGTGGAACTGGGCATGGGTGCTCTTTATACTTCATAGCACACTTGTAGAATTTTTGCTTCCTCTCTTTGCAGCCAAGGAAAGAGTGTTTCTACCAAGTGACACAAAGATCCCAGTAAGCTGGAACTGAGACTGTGTCACTTGGCTATTTGAGCTCTTAATCAGCTCCTCTCTGATTCCTGGCTATTTGAGCAGGAATCAGATTACTGCTACGTAATTGCAGCAGGAAGATCAAGTCTAAACTGTAGGCGATTCTCTGTAACACGGGGAGGCTAACTCCCTCTCTGTCTGTCTCCTGTGGCGTCTCCAGCAGTAGCTGTGTTACTCTGTAGCTCCAGTTCTCACTGACAGGCCTGCTGTGGTCCCATCTTCTGCCAAAGACCCTGAACTCGGGGCTCTGGTCATAAGCCCTCCTCTCTGTCCTTCTGGCCAGAGGTGGTGGTGATTTGCTGTTATTGCTAATCTCTGTGTCATAGTTTGGCTTTTCAGCTCTTCCATTACTTATGCACCAAGTTCCTTGTATTAAATTATCTTTGTTTTAAATATCCAAGGTGGTTTCTTTATTTCTGGTTTGGTTTGACCTTCACTGATACAGACTCCCTTCTCTTATTAATCTACATGTAATCTCTCCAGAAAATAGCACCCTCTGTAGTGAATATGGCTACCATCCAAACAATGAAGATTTCCAAGTCCGTATCTTCAGTCCTGATATCTCTTCTGAGAGTTGGTGCCTTTTCCACAGACATAGCTTAGATGTTGTGACAGTAAATATAAGCTAGGTTAAGCTGAGGAAACAGATGATCCCAAATCCCAGCAGCTTATGGTAAAACATAGGTTTATTTCTTGCTTACACTACATATTCATCTCAAATCAGTTGAGACTCTCGGTTTTTTTTTTGTTTGTTTGTTTGTTTTTCCTGAGACAGAGACTGTATGGGAAAACATCTGGCTCTTAAGCTTTGTTCCTGGAAGGTCCATATGGTCACTCCTGCATTCATCAGTTAGAGAGGGAATCCAGGAGGAAGAAACTAGAATATGTGACACACAACACAGTTAATAAGCCCTCAAATGCACATGACCACACAGAATTTCATCATCTTAACCCCCTAATATGTTCCACCACCTGTGCTCCGATTCTTGTAATGTCAACATTATCCACAGTTACCTAAGATAGAAACCTAGGTGTTATCTGGTCTCATTCCTTCCTAATTTTTCTTCAATGCCGTTTTCCCAATAAGTTACCAAGTTTCATTGAGTCCATCATGTAAATATTTCTTAACACATTCCCATTTCCACTATTCATATTCAGATAACGGCCATCTCCACAATGTCTCCAATCTTGTTTTCAGTTGATTCTCTACAGAATATCCAATGTAGAATCAAGGAGGATCCTCTTTCAATCTTCACCGATCTTGGTTATGGAGCAGTGAGTTATGACAGTATTTGGCACGAGGATTTGCAAAGAAAGGGAAAGCAACCCTGTAGGTACACGTACATGAAGCATTATGAATACTGCCTTAAAATTGCTCTTCTAGGAATGACAAGGAAGAAGAGGTTATAGAATATTTACAGTCCTGTGGCCATGAAAACACAATGAGTTCTAAAGATTACAAATGTACAGCATCTTCTCCTGGTGATCACTTGTTAAAGCATCTACGTTTACTAGTATTTAAGGTGATAAAAATAGACTTTCTAAGGTATCTAACTGTTGAGTTATAGGGCTGCGTAGTCCAACCACTTATGCTATAACATTTGTTATAGAAGATTATATTTTTCCACTTAAGTTATAAAAAGACAGGAACCAATTTCTCCTATAATTAATTTCAACGTATAAATGCTGAGTGAGTTACTGGTTTAGCTAAAGCATTTTTGGCTACTCAGTCTGTCTCTGTCTGCATATGGATATCACTATTAGAGAGATTATGGCTGGTTTAGGCAGCTCTAATTGGGCAAAATATGAGACTTCATTTCTTCCACATCAGAGAGATATTTCTAAAGTATAGGACCATGATCATGTCCCTCTATGTTTGCAACCCCTCAAGAATTCTTCTTTGCTCTTAGGATAGAGTGAAAACTTCTTAACATGGTCTAAGAAACTGCATGTTCCGATGTTGGTTACTTTTCCAGCATTTTCTCAAACAACCTATTTCAGTTCTATTAGGACATTTTATTTTCTTTCTTTCCAGATTTTTACATATTTCAGTCTCTTGCCTTGAATAACTTTCCTTGCCCACTCTCTAACCCAGTATGCTTCCCTCCCCAGTTCCGGGTCTGGCTGTCTCCGGCTCACGCTTCGTATTTCAACATAGCCGTCCCTTCTCCATGATGCATTTCTTTGCCCCTGACCTGGGTAATGTCTGTTTCCCTCCAAGCGTAAGGAACACTCCCTACTTCCCTCAATGAATACTGAGCACACCGTGTACCGTTTATCTTTCTACATCACACACCAGACTCCAAGAACAGTAAAGGCAGAGGTCATCACTGTCTTAATAAATAAAATGATGGGCCAGGCACAGTAGCTCACCCCTGTAACCCCAGCACTTTGGAAAGCCAAGGCAGGCAAATTGCTTGAAACCAGAAGGTCGAGACTAGCCTGGGCAACATGGCAAGATCCAGCCTCTACAAAAAAAAAAAAAAAAAAAAAAAAAAAAACCAAAAAAAAAAAAAAAAAAAAAAAAAAAAAAAAAAAACACTTTTTTAATTAGCTGGGCATGGTGGTATCCACCTGTAGTCCCAGCTACTCAAGAGGCTGAGATGGGAGGATCACCTGAGCCGGCAGAGGTTGTAGTGAGCTGAGATCGCTCCACTGCACTCCAGCCTGGGAAATTGAGTGAGACCCTGTCTCAAAAAAATAAATAAATAAATAAAACGATAATAGTACCTACCGTTACTAAACACGTACATGCTACTGATTATGCTAGATGCCTGATTTGCTGTATCTCATTTAATTCTCAGAACATCTGTATTCATTGGCAATAGAATCTGAGGCTGGCTCACTTAAAACCAAAATAAAAAGTGTTCGTGTGGTGGGGTGGGTGGGGGGGGATATGCAGATGTGTAATAATTCACAGAATCAAAGGAAAAGCTCTACACCAGTCTATAGGATTGGTGGAAGTCAGGAAAGTCCTGAGAATCTGGGAGAGTATCTGCAAGGGACTACCCTCTGCAGGACACATATCAAACAGTTTCCACTTGAAAACATCCCAAAACTTCAGGGAAGAGGAAGGAATTATTCTACAGAAAAAAAAACTGGTAAGGAGGAAGGCTAGGCAAAATTCTAAACAACCTTGTGAGGTATTCCTATTTGCTAACGACAAAATTGATGCTTTGAGAATTTACATAATTTGTTCAGCTGGTAATTGTCAGAAACAGCCCTTAGTCAAGTCTATTTGGCTCCAAAATCCATGCTCATAACCAGCATGCAACCATGGCTGCTGACTCACCCTTGAGCCCTCACTGACTGGTAAAGTATTAACATTAGGCAGGCACTCCATAAATATTCATTTCGTTGAATGAAAATGTGAATAAAAATGAATAAAGATAATGATGGGTAGTCAAAAGTGGCTGAGGCTTAGAATGTGTGGAGATTTGTGTAGAGGAACACGAGGGTGGAGGTATAGGATGACCCTACACTTCTGTCCAGATATGATTTTCCCTCAGTAGGCTATTCCACTCTGCATTCTACCGCCCATCTCAGCCAATAATGCCTCTCCTTTTCCCTGTGGTTCATTTAAGTGCCTTTCTAATTGAAGCCTTCCTACATAGTTTCTGCCCTCATAGATCTTACTGTCCTGTGAACCCCAAAGAAAGTTGCATATTGACAACATTAATTATATTGTTAACATTGACTGGCACAGCTTGCTCATTGCTTAGTGTCTAATACATATTAAACAATGCATCTCCTCAACCAGATTAGCATCAGCTAGGCAAGGACAGATAAAGGGTACTCCCAATCAGTCCCAGTGAGTATACAACAAATTAAAGATGCTCCATGAATAATCATTTCTTGATTAATTATTGAGGTACTGCTTCACAAATCAATAGCCTATATCCTGAAATAGCAAAACTGAGCTCCCTGGCTATAGATCAGGGAATCCATGATTTAAAGTTTGTAAACTCAGGATGTGGCATTGCCACTGATTCACTGACCTGAAGCTGGACACATCCACACTGAGATTGAATTCTGCCCTGTGTGCTGTGCTGTCAGCAGGATGGGCAATAAGAATCCATAAAACCAATGCTTAGAAAGACAACTAGAGAATCAGAGCAAGCCACTGCTTCAGGGCATCCTGCCTCATTTACTAAAAATGAAGACCATTCTTGACCTGGTTATTCTTCCATGCTAAGCTGTGTGAAAACCATAAAGTGCTTTTAAAATTAATCTCTCTGATTCAGTTTGTCTCCAGCAAAGTCCAAAATCTTATTTCTTTTTCAGTGGTTTTCTCAGTTTCTTTCAAGGGATGTGTGTGTGTGTTTGTGTGCGTGTGAATGAGACTTAATATATTTTTCGTGTGTCAGATGTTTTCTCTGGTAGATTTTTAGAAATTCTCTGAGCAATGTTATACAGGTATTGACATTCTTCCAAATATGTTACACAATGTTTTCAGTAAATACTTGGAGGAGAGAGGCACTAAAGATTAACAACAATAAACGCAGCAAAATTCAGGCATCTCAAATTTCCTTTCTTGAGAACAGATATCCTGGAACTGACAAAATGAAATTGAAGCTCACAGAAGGAATCAGGAAATATAGCAACACACACACACACACACACACACACACACACACACACACACAGATTTATTCTTGCTAACCAAAATAGGTATAGCTCTTCTTCCACCCTAAAAACCATTTGCAGGACAGTGAGTGGGGAGATGTTTCTGGGCACCTGACTCAAGGCAGTAATTAAAAACCATCATCTATTTCCTTTCTTCACCCAGTCCATGGTGTTTAGGTGAATTTTTCAGCTATTGTAAGATTACATTTCCTAGAATAGCAGGATGAGTAATTTTCAAGATCTAAGATACGTTAGAACGTAGCTCTTGCTGAAATCGCCCATGTGAAAGAACAACATTGAACAGCATATCAGGCAAAATGCAACTTTGAGGAGATCTGCCCATAACTGTGAAACATCAAACCCCTTTGAAGTGTCAAAGGCATCTTCGCACATTAAGTCCCAGAGGTAAAAACCTCGAGAGCACAGGCTTTTACTTTTTAGAAGACCCTAGAGACAAAACTTTGAAGGTTTTTGGACTCAATGGGTTTAACTGTCAATTTGTGTTTCTGTTCCATTTTCTTTTTTCTATCTTTTTAAAGGAAAAGACCCTGCTGTGAGATGTTGTAAAAAGCTACAATTTCCACTTTTGATTAGTTTTCATATTCTTGAAGCCACAAGGCAAATGCAGGGCAGATGGAAAGACTTCTAATTCCCTTTTTCACGTAGAAGGTAAGGAAGCAAAAGACACAGGGTGGCTTCATCAGGCACCTGGGGACCCCAAGAAGACATGAGGCGTTGCCTACAAAAGCTGCCAACAGATCATTTTTTATTAACTCCGCAGGACAAAACAAGATGGTACAAAACATGGGGGTGATTTTAGGGCATTACTTATTGCAGGAGTAGAAG
>NW_016107993.1:93591-125807 GCF_001604975.1 Cebus imitator
ATCACAAAACTTCTATTATGAAGACCAGGGCCAAAGCAATCTTCTGAATTTTCCATCAGTATACGAATTGCATTTCTGAAGATGAAAATAAGCAATATTCCATATATAAAATTATCAAATTAACACATTATCATGTAAATATATAGAGTCTTCAAAGCCATTTGCTCTAATTCTGTAGCTATTTGTGCCAAAAATTATGTCCCAGCAATTTCAGACAATAATTCCAAGAAGTTTAAAATTGCAACACACAGCTTTTCAGAAAGCAAATGAATGCATTTCTCAGAATTATTCTTGTATCTATTGTCATAATTGCCTCCAAGGAATTTTGGTGTTGTATTAAATATCTACAGTAAAGGGCATGGTCCTGCAGAGGTTTTCTTGGTGACTTTATAAGTACAGGTTCTTAGGGTGAGAGGAGCCCTGAGATTCTGCTCATGTCACACAGAAGAATAAATGAGCCAGTACACTCCATTTGGGCCACGTTTCCTTGTGAAGCTCCTCCCCCATGGAGGAAAGGGTGTCATCATCAGTTTCATTAGTTACTAACCTTGGATAAGTAATTATCCCCTGCACATCAATTTCCCTAGCTATAAAATTAAGATAATAATAATAGCTACCCAGGATTTTAAGAGGGTCAAATGAGATAATGTGGGTCAAAGTATAATCCACCCAACACTGGATGTGAAACTATTATGGGTTAAAATTTTGAGTTTCTGCCATAATGAAGATGAGTAGAGAAAATAGCCCATATTTGTGCTTTGGCCCAGTGGTGGATTCATCCTAGCATAGATTAAAAAGGAAAATCATTCTCCCACCAAAAGAAACATAAAGGGGAAGTCTCTCCAACTGGGGTGAACATAGACACAAAACACAGGAGAAGCAGCAGCAGAGCCTATTAAATAGAAGGAATCGTCTTACGTAGCTCGTCTATAGCCAGCAGCAGAATTTTTGCATTTTATATTAAATGAAGCAAACATCATTACAGATGACATTGACAATGATCCAGTACTTCAGGTCTTTGGAGTCAATAAAATTGACTGAGCATTAGCAGGGAAACAAAATCCTCTTTAACCTCTAAAACATAGACATGCTGACTATAACAAAGAAGTGTTTGACATATAGTTTAACTCAAAACCAAAAAATGAAGAGAAAACTCCAAGTCACAATAATAAGTGAATGCTGAAGCCAAGGGGCTATCCTTCTATTGGACCTGACACAAAGGGACACATAAGGACACAGAGGGAAGGAAGGCTGATGGGGAGGGAGTTCTGATTCTAGCACGGGTGTCTGGAGACAAGTCACAAAGGGAAACTCCAGTTGTTTTCCCCTAAGGAATATGCAGAGAAAGAGCCAATCATGAGAAATCTGAGCCCTCCTCTTGCACCATGCACATGTGTGAAGTCTGAATTCATGATATTCGCATAGTGGAGGAACACCAAGTTAAGAATGTAATAGAACAGTGGTCTAGCACTGTGGAAACCTAGTGTGCTCCCAACTTGGGCAAACATAAAACTACTCTGCAAGATTAAAGTCACAACCAGCACCCAGGAGATCCCCACGGAAGACAACTCAAGGACGAGGAGCTCGTAGTAAAACAATAATAGCAATAAAAATTGTAGGCTGGGCGTGGTGGCTCATTCCTGTAATCCCAGCACTTTGGGAGGCTGAAGCAGGCAGATCATCTGAGGTCAGGAGCTCAAGACTAGCCAAACCAACATGGTGAAACTCTGTGTCTACTAAAATTACAAAAATTAGCCAGGCATGGTGACTAACGCCTGTAATCCCAGCGACTCTGGAGGCTGAAGCAGGAGAACTGCTTGAACCTGGGAGGTGAAGGTGAGCCAAGATCACGCCATTGCACTCCAGCCTGGACAACAAAAGTGAAACTCCATCTCAAAAAAGAAAAAAAAATTATGATAGTGACATGAGAAAACAAAATAAGAGAGTCAAGAGAAGGGACATCATTGGAAGTTGTGCCTTCCCAGGAACTGAAGACAACAAGACCACCTCAAAGAGATTTTAAAATACGTATGTCTAAAACGTTTAAAGAAAGAAAGAAATGCAAGAAGATACTGAAGATGTTAGGGGGGAAAAGAACAAATCTTTGAAAGAACAAAAAGATATTATTGAAACTGAATCTATGGCCGCTGAAATTTAATAACGCAAAGAATAGAAAAATAGATTTAGGGACAGTAAGAAGTAGTGAAGTTATAGTGTTAAGGGGTGAATTGAAGCCCTAAACCCCAGTACTTTAGAATGTGACTATATTTGGAGACAGGTCCTTAAAGAAGTGTGGGCCCTTGTAAAGTGTAACTGGTGTCCTTAAAAGAAAAGAAAATTTGGACACACAAAGAGACACCAGGGATGTGTGCACACAGAGGAAAGACCACGTGTCCATGCACACAGAGGACACAACAAAAAGGCAGCCATCTGCACACCAGGGAGAGAGGCCTCATAAACAGCTATGATCACCTGATAGATTCTTCCTGTCCACTGCACAGACAAAACCAGTTCACTGAGATCATGGTAGTGCAGTAAAGAAAAAGTTTAATTGACACGAGGCTGGCCATTCCATGCAGGTGATGAAGTTATTATTCAAATCAGTCTCTCCAAATACTTGGAGACTAGGATTTTTCAAGGACAGTTGGTGGACAGGGGGTTGGGGAATGGGGAATGTTGACTGGCTGCGGCTGAAACCACAGGGATGTGGAAAACAGTCCTCCCCTCTGAGGCTGCCACTGAATGTGGGCCACAGGATCAGCTGAGTCATGAGTCCAAGTGGAGCCATCAGTCATCAGAAAAGCAAAAGTCTGAAAAAAAAAAATCTCAAAAGGCTAATTTTAGGTTCTACAATAATGATGTTATCTACAGGAGTAATCAGGGAAGTTACAAATCTCGTGACCTCTGGAACAATGGCTGGTTATTGTTTAACTATGCCTATATCTTAGCAGAATTCAGGCCCCTCTCATAATCCTAACTTTGTGGGTTTTCACTAGTTTTACAAAACGAGTTTAGTTTTAGGAAGGGCTATTATCTTTCTTTCAGGGTTCAACTATAAACTACATTTTTTCCAGAGGCAGCTTGGCCTAAGTTCAGGAATGACCAAGGAGAGCTTGGAGGTCAGAAACAAGATGGAGTCAACGATATCAAATTTCTCTTGCTGTCATAATTTTGTGAAGGCAGTATCACAACAGAACATGCCCACACCTTGATCCTGGACTTTGAGCTTCCAGAACTTTGAGAAATAAATTTCTATTGTTTAAACCACCCAGTCTGTGGTGGTATTTTGTTATGAAAATCCCGGTAGTCTAATACAAGTGGGTAAGTACAACAACCAGACTGGAGCTCGGAGGAGAAAAGAAAAGAAAGTGAGGAGACCCAGAGGACAAAAATGAAAAGATCCAACACACACCCTGTAAGATTTTCACAAGGGGAGAATGCGGAGAACTGGGAAAAGCAACATCTGAAGAGAAAATTGCTAATTTTTTCCAGATTTGAAAAAAGACAGGAATCTTGTAAAAGTAGCACATTAAGCAGGTTGATCTTAGGAGTGAGACTACAAAACGAGACAAAGACAAAATCTAAGATACTGCTACAGAGGAAAACAGAGATCACTCTCCATGAAATTACAATTACAATTTCAATCAGCAGATATCCGAAAACAGTGGCAGTTATCAGAATGATACAATAACATTTTCAAATGCTAAGGAAAAAGGTCAACCTAAATTGCATAAGCAACTAAATATTATTCCAGCAATAAAAACAAAGTAAAGATATTCTGGAACATTAAAATATTGAAAGAGTTTACTACTCACAGATATTTACTGAAAATGCTTCCTAAATATGGAGGTGAAAACTATTGAAAAAGATGTAAAGAAAAAATATTTAACCAAAAAATTATAAACTTATTAAAAGTTCAAAGTATGACTGTAAATACTAATAATTCTCTGTGATAACTGCTTTCGAAGGTACTTGTGAAATACTAGACAATAATCACCGATGGAGAGGGGGATCTTGGAGAACAAATATTCTAAGGTTCAGGAGGGGGATTAAGATTCTGGCTTGGATTTTTTTTTTTAAAACATGTGTGTTAATTTTAGTAATAACCACCAATATAATAGAAATAAAATGTATTTTTCCAAATCACTAATGAATAAAGATGAAATAATCCCGAAGGCAGAAAAAAGATGGGCAACTAAAAAATATGGTAATTAGAATTCACAAAATAGCAATGCAGTTCTTGACAAATATATTTGTCCACACAGAAACTTGGAAAACACAAAAGTGAATAAAAAATTAGATTAAATTAAATAAATAAAAATAAAATAGTGAATAAAAAAGGAAACAGACTAATACATAAAGTCTGATAATATCAATGTCCATTTAAAAATGACACAAAACAATATCATGCTTGAACGCACACTCACATCACTAGAAGAGTATGTTCCAAAGTCACTGTGGAGTTTGGCTATCTGGAAAGAAAGTTGGTGGCCAGGCGCGGTGGCTCACACGTGTAATCCCAGCACTTTGGGAAGCCAAGGCAGGTGGATCACGAGGTCAACACATGCAGACCATCTAGGCCGACATGGTGAAACCCCATCTCTACTAAAAAATTAGCTGGGCGTGGTGGCACGCGCCTGTAGTTCCAGCTACTTGGGAGGCTGAGGCAGGAGAATTGCTTGAACCCGGGAGGCGGAGGTTGCGTTGAGCCAAGATGGCGCCATTGCACTCCAGCCTGGCGCGTGGTGACAGAGTGAGACTGTATCAAAAAAGAAAAAAAGTAAGAAAGTAGAATGGTACAAACTCGATGAACAAAGAAGACTATAATTTAATCTGTAGTGTCTATTTTTGTGAAAACAAAACAAAAAAACAACCAAACAAAAGCCTTTCGAATTAGAAGGAAAGAAAGAAGAAAGGAAGGAAGGGAGGGAGAGAAAGAAGCAGAGGGGGATATAAGAAAATAATCTTATTTAAAAACAACAAAAACCAGGCCCTGACACCAGATGTTCACACTCCAGGTTGGTCAGTGCAGGACAAGAGGGGCCCATAAAAGGGTATGAATGTGAAACATAATCGGGAATACTGAGATGCTGAAAAATCATTGAATCTGGGGAAGAGCCAGTGTTGGTCTGTGGCCTGAGCTGCACAGCAGGGGGTGAGCGGCCGCAAGACAGTGAAGCTTCCTCTGTATTTACAGCTGCTCCCCATCGCTCACATTGCTGCTTGAGCTCTGCCTTCTCTCAGATCAGCAGCAGCATTAGATTCCCATAAGCGCATGAATCCTATTTTGAACCGAGCATATGAAGGATCTAGGTTGTGTGCTCCTTATGAGAATCTGATGCCTGATGACCTGTCACTGTCTTCCATCACCCCCAGATTGTGCCATCTAGTTGCAGGAAAATAAGCTCAGGGCTTCCACTAATTCTACATTAAGATGAATTGTATTTCATTATACATTACAATATAATAATAATAGAACTAAAGCGTAAAATAAATGTAATGCACTTGAATCATCCTAAAACCATCCCCACCCAGCCACCAGTCTGTGGAAAAATTGTCTTTTGCGAAACCAGTCCTTGGTGCCAGAAAGGTTGGGGACTGTTGCCTTAGCACACTGATTACTGATTCGCACTTTTTCTTATAGACTGGAAACTGGTGACTTACTGAAACATACAGTATCCTTGATGGTCTATTTCAAGCAAGCATAGACAGCAAACTTCATGGATTAAAAAAAAAAAAAGTGCGTTAAGTGAACTTGGCCTAACTGTATTTAAAAAGTCATGAGCTTTTCTTCAAATAATGTCAAGGGCCTTAGTACAAGCCTAGACACTCGGGGACAGGAGGAGGGGGCCGCATGAGGAATCTCAGTAGGACCAGGATAACCAAGAAGCAGAGAAGCCCAAACCAAGCTTCTGAATCAGAACAAGGCAGGTTTTTTCATGGTTTTTTTTTTTAAACTTTAAGTTCTGGGATACATGTGCAGAACATGCAGGTTTGTTACATGGGTATACATGTGCCATGGTGGTTTGCTGCACCCATCAACCCATCATCTAGGTTTTAAGCCCCACATATGTTAGGTATTTGTCCTAATGCTCTCCCTCCCCATGCCTACCAGCCCCTGACAGGCCCCAATGTGTGATGTTCTCCCTGTGTCCATGTGTTCTCATTGTTCAACTCCCACTTATGAGTAAAAACATGTGGTGTCTGGTTTTCTGTCCCTGTGTTAGTTTGCTGAGAATGATGGTTTCCAGTTTCATCCATGTCCCTGCAAAGGACGTGAATTCATCCTTTTTTATGGCTGGATAGTATTCCATGGTGTATATGTACCACATTTTCTTTATCTAGTCTATTACTGATGGGCATCTGGGTTGGTTCCAAGTCTTTGAAATTGTAAATAGTGCTGCAGTAAACATATGTGTGTATGTGTCTTTATAGCAGAATGATGTATAATCTTTTGGGTATATACCCAGTAATAGGATTGCTGAGTCAAGTGGTATTTCTGGTTCTAGATCCTTGAGGAATCGCTACACTATCTTCCACGATGGTTGAACTAATTTACACTCCCACCAACAGCGTAAAAGTAGAACAAGACTTCTTTTTTTTTTTTTTTTAGCTAATCTTCATGTAATGTTTCACCAGCAATTTAAAGAGAGAGACTTGGTATCCAATACATAAAAATCCCTGGTATAAATACCTCTAACACAATGATATATAACGTTCTCATAGATAGCCACAGTTGCATTGTCTAAATGATGTGAATGAATGGAAGCAAAGTGCTCTAAAACAATTTGCATTTTGGGTTGGGTTTGGGTCTTTTATTTAAAAACAACCAAAATTTATCAGGAAAATAAGCCCAATTTAATTCACAGCAACGTTTAGCACTGGGAGCAGAAAGATGAGGCCACTGAGCATAGGCTTGGCTGCCCCTGCTGCCTCTGAGGACATCTGAGTCCTTTTGTCCCCCAGGGATAATCCCCCAAAGGCAGGGGGCAAAAGGGAGGGAGGCAGGAGAGGGCAGAAGAAAGCCACTGAGCACCCACTTGGAGTCTCCATTAGCTGGCTTGATAGATAAGACAGAATTCCTTTTCTAGCCACACTATATGGTCTGTAAGTCACTCACTAATGTCACCTGTGGCTGTGGGCTCCTAACTAGTGCAAGGACTCCAGATGAGAGCCTGCTCATTAGGAAGGAAGGCACGGAACTCTGCAGGGTCTAGTTCAGAGAAGGTGCACACGAGCAATCAGACTCCACGAGTTCCCATAGCACACACGTTGGAGACGTGAGGCAGGTGAGAGCCAGGCAAGGGCTGAGGGGGCCAGAAGAAGAGTGAGCCTTTGGAACAGCTCAGGACTGTGCCAACCTCACCAGCAGGGTCTGGGGGACCACCTCTAACCTCATACCAAGAAGAAAGAGGCAGTTTAGTTTAATTATCAACACAGAGGGGGCTATACCTTTCACACTGTCCTCTCTGCTCCAATCCAAAGGAATAAAGGCAAAGAAGGTAAAGAGAGGGAGGAGGGTGGAAGAGGACACATGGTGGCTGATATGGTTTGACTCTGTGTCTCCACCCAAATCTCGTCTTGAATTGTAATAATGCCCACAGGTCATGGGAGGGACCTGGTGGGTGGTAATTGAGTCATGGGGGTGAATTTTTCCCATGCTGTTCTTATAATAGTGGGTAAGTCTCACGAGATCTGATGGTTTTGTAAAGAGGTGTTCCCCTGCACATGTCCTCTTGGCTGCCACCATGTAAGACGTGACTTTGCCCTTCATTCGCCTTTCGCCATGATTGTGAGGCCTCCCCAGGCATGTGGAACTGTGAGTCAATTAAACCTCTTTCCTTTAGAAATTACCCAGTCTTGGGTATGTCTTTATTAGCAGCATAAGAACAGACTAATACAGTGGCCCCATCCCTGTCCCAGGACCCTCAGAGTCCCAAGTGTACTATACACTAGAGGTAGAAGAAGAGCTTGACTCACAACATAACTTCTGGGGTCCAGTGCAAAATGTAAACGCTGGTCCCCTTGCTTAAGATTGTTTAGCATTTCAAGACAGCAACAGGTGAAGGGCCCAGCACAGGGTCCTGAGTGAATGAACGGGTTGCAGGCCCATGAAGTCACCCCTGAAAACATGAGAATGCAATTTGAACAGAACTAAATCATGAAAACTAGAACGAATCTGTTTTACCAACCAAGAGATGCTGCAAAGTCATCAAATCTGGGGAAGAGATGCCTTTAAGAAAACGTTATCAGTGGGGAAGATGTCTGACAGAAAACAGTTGGCAGTGATCACTGGGAAAAAACATTCATATTTGATTCTATGTTGAAACTGTTCATTAAATAAAATATTCATGTTATGAATATTCATTAAATGAAATATTTCCCGTTTCAATGGAAATATTCTACACTTGGAGCACAGCCTCTTTATAGACACAATGACATGAGAGTTTGTTAGGAAAGGAGAGCCTGACACACACAATTTTTAGGAGGGAGTCAGTACACCAGTTCAGGATTTTCCACAATTCTCTCATAGGAGAGCTACATTACCCCCACTGTAGACAGGAATTGGAGGTTCTGAGCGCTTGAGAGATGTGGTCAGGGTCACAGAGCTAGGAAGAGGAGAAGGGCTAATTCCGGTCCAGGTCCCTTGGCTCCAGTCCAGTTTATTCTGCCACTTTGTGCTGCCCTGTGGCTCTACTGCAAATTATTTGTACTTGGTCCAGCATCACTACACAAAGGTTAACTGCAGAGTAAACTCTATACGGTTCTCTTCCAGAGCGTGACTGATTCAGCCCCAGTGAATCCTTGGGGTGTCTTTACGAAATCCATGAAGACGTTACTCTCTCCACACGTCTATCCAGTCAATCCCCACAACAAACGTGTTTATGGATCCGTATCTAGGCTGAGTAGACTCAACTCCCCTATTGCAGTCAAGATTTCAGGGGCCAGAGGAGGGAGGGCAGAAAAGTTATATCCCTTAGAGAATGCCAGTTTAGCTAGACTTATTTCTCAATGTACTAAAAATTACAAACTTTGCATAATGTCAAATCCTTATGTAAATTTAATGCATGTATATGTCCAGCATAACGGAGATCAGAGTGAAGTTTTCATGTATACAGTTGGGTTAGTTGGTTTTCTTATTCCAAGTGTGCAACAGTTTTTTTATTCAGATGGGGAAATCAAAGAGGGATGACTCCCTGGGGCTTTGCTTTTCATTTACTAAGACAATATCCTTCTCCACTCCTGGATCTGATGTTGTACAAGGTGGAATAGATTCCCCTAAGATTCCATGAAGATGTCTCGGCGAAGATGCCCAACTTAGTGGGTATGCAGAAGAGGCAGTGCAGTTTCATAAAGAGAGTGCTCTCTTCTGAGTCTGTCAGATCTGGGTTTAGATCCACTTTCACCCCTTGCTAGCTGATCTTGGGCAAGTTTCTGCTTAAAATTTCTAAGCCTCAGATTCCTCATCTATAAAATGGGGATAAGTTATATATCCCAGTGTGCTGCTGTTAAGATTAAATAAGATAGAATTCCTATTCTAGTCATATTATGGACAGCTTAAAGTCCTCACAATACAAAATACCCCAAAGTGCTGGATAAATAAAGTAAACATCTGTTAAAACGTAAAGTGGATGATATCTACCCTAGAGCAAGGAGAGAAAAACAAAGAAAGTGGCTTCTCTCTGCATGAGCTCGTCACTCAGACCATTCACATCAGTCAGATCTCTGTTCAAATGTCACCTCCTTTGCCCTTCTCTTCTCCTTACCTTGTTCAACTTTTCTTTCCAGCATTTGTCACTGCCTGTCATTATATTCTTTGTAAGCAAAGGGACTCTTTTTCCCCCATTAAATCCCTACACCTGGAACATGGTGGGCTCATAATAAAGATGCATTTGATGGATAAATAAACCTCTATCTTATGAAGTGAAATCCACTCCTCAAATCTAGTTATTAAATCAATATGGTAGCAATTGTTCTAGGACAAGAGTGTTAATATTTAATAATGAAACATAATGGGAACAATTCAAACATTTTTACCTAAAATCATTAAGTTCAATATTTACCTTAAGATAGAAAAGGTAGCAAGTTTTAACAAAATGAGCTTAAAATATCCACAAATGTGGCAGAGGGATTGACCGGACAGCTTGACCTTGACTCGCTGTTACTTCTGTGACAAATAACTGACAATTTGCTTATAAAAGGCTCAGGGGGCACACGGGAGAAGGAAAGTCAGGAAAATTCCCATTTGAACAGTCACTGAGCTAAGCTGTAAGACCGTCTCCTTTTCAAGAGAACTAATGTTCTGGCAAGAACCAGGCTAGTTCTGCAAGGCAATAGGGCTGCCTGACTGCCTCTGAGGAACAGGTGATCAAAATATTTGTTTCAAACTGGAACATATTTAATTTATTTCCTAATTTTTAAATGTTGACCTCACTTCTCAAATGCACTTCAATAGGAACTGGTGAATGCCCCCCTCTTAACTCCGAAGAGATTTCCAGACACTCCTACCTCATCCACTGATTTTGTTCAGTAAAGGGGGTGGGCGATCTGTTGGTAAAAGTCAGCTCTTGCCAATCACTCTCCCCACCCAACACCTCTACCCACACATACTCATTCTCTCTTACCTGGAAATTACTGGGTTTCCAGGTTGTTGTATTTCATGTTGCGATGAGGTTGCCCTTGGGCTGACAGCCAGCAGCACCCTCAAACTGGGGAGGGGAGCTGGGGAAGGGCCCACGGAGCAGTGGTTCTCAGGCATGGTTCCCTGACGTGCACCATGGTCACCTAGAGCTTGTTAGAAAGGCAAAATCTAAAGCACCACCCTCCAGACCTCTTGAATCTCTTAACAATCAAGAGATGCTGACAAGTCATCAAATCTGGGAAGAGATGCCCTTAAGGCAGCATTGTCAGTGGGGAAGGCGTTTGACAGAAAACAGCTGGTAGTTGATCACTGGGGGAAAAAATCATATTTGATTCTATGTTGTAACTGTTCATTAAATCTGTTGAAATGGAAATATTCTACACTTCAGAGCACAGCCCTTTGAAACAGAAACTCTAGGGTGGGTCCAGCTGTCTGTGTTGCATCAAGCCTCCAGGTGATTCTGATTCTCACTCAAGTTTGAGAACCACTGGGTAAGAAGAACTAATCTTTGAGTGGCAGAAACTTTCAGAATGGAGGGATTTCATGTTCTTCAGAAGCAAAAAGTCCACCCACTGACCCAGTTTGGTATACATGGGTGTGTAAGCTGCACGCTCTCTGCTGCACCAGGGTTGGCATCTCTAATAGACTCCAAACTCAGAGTGAAAACCAACATTCTTCCAAAGAGTTCCCAGGCAATCACAACCGATTGGTTAGAGCAGGCCTGTGGTGTGATACTTACCTGCTACCTAACAAAGCCTCTCTCCCTGACCAAACTTTAGGTAGACTCTTCTGAGCCCTGTTTTCAACTAGTCCTCATCCTTGGGTTGTGTCCTGGGCCTGTGCAGCCCAGTTTTAGCAAAATTCCTGTTAAGTCAGTTTAGGGAGACTCTCTCCACCTTTGTTATCTGGTCAAATTCCTCACCACATCCTCAATGTCTAAGCCTGCCTTGAACAAGAGTCTCCCTACTCTTGATGGCTTCTCTTAGTAATTTCCTACCCAGGCTTCCCCTCACTCTGCTCCTTGACTATAAATTCCCTGCCATCTTTCCTGCATTTGGAGCTGGGCTCAGTTTTACACAGGCTCCTCTACCCTACTGCAATAGCACTGAATAAAATCTGTCTGTATTGCCTTAACTAGGGTCCATCTCTGTTTTTCTATGACACATTTTAGTCATTGGTAAATTAAAACTCTATCTTAGGAGACATACGTTTGTGATATATGATTTTGCAGTCCAGGCCACAGAGTGAACTCTATACCTTATCAGAACAAGCTGGGCACAGTGTCTCACACCTGTATCCCAGTGTTTTGGGAGGCTGAGGTGGGAGGATTACTTGAGGTCAGGAATTTGAGACCAGCCTAGGCAACATGGTGAGACCCTGTCTCTGCAAAAAAATTTTTAAAAACTAAACTAAAATCAAACCATATTAGGACAAGGCAGGAATGGTGGCTCATACCTGTAATCCCAGTGCTTTGGAAGCTCAGGGGGGAGGATTGCTTAAGGCCAGGAATTCAAGACCAGTCTGGGTAACATAGTGAGACCCTGTATCTACAAAAAGTTTTGAAAAACTGAACTAAAATAAAACCCTAGTAGGACAGAAACTGAACTTCACTGAGTCCTACCTCTCACAGCCCTACTATATAACGAGCTGATCCCTCTGTGTGTGTGTGTGTGTGTGTGTGTGTGTGTATGTGTGTGTGTATATATATATATGAATGTATATTTTAAATGCCAATTACAATCAGAAAAAAAAAGTTGAAATAAAGCTCATTTAATGCCTAGAGGACTTTATAAAGAAACACCTTCATTGCTTTCTGGAAAGTCAGCAATGTCCCTCCCCCCATTTCTAAACCCAGTGGCTCACATTCAACTTTAGGCAATCTCAGGTTTTCACTGCCATCATCAAATGCCTACATTTCCTATGTTGAAATACAGTCATGTGACCTACTTATGTCTCAGAGAACCTGATCACTATAATAGCACAGCCTGCATAAAAGGAAAATAACTAGAGTTATTCAAGTTACAAAAATTTAATTTGAAGAGTATCAGAGTAAAAAAGGGGAAAAAGTCTTTGTAAGGATACCAAAAAAGGCTCATCAGCTCAAATGCAAATGACATTTGACTTTCTGGAAAAAGAAATGCATTGCACTGGATTATGATTCAATTTCTATACTTCATGTACTCTAATTTCCCCCTTGTTACAGTTACATAAATTTTAAAGAACAAAAGGAAAGCAATTTTCTCCTTTCTAAGTCGAAGATAAATGTAAGTGTGCCTTAGAATTAATTTCAAAGCATGGAGTGAATTTTGCCAATAGGTACTTTTGCATTTGTATCCAGTATTTCATTAGAATTTATTTTTGATTCTGGTGAAATCAAAGTGCTTTTGCTTTCTGAAGGCTGGGGGAGAAGAAGCACCCTTCTCTGATGAGCCCTCTAGAAAGTGTTTCTGATAGATCTATTTCAGCTCTGCCATTCTTGAGACAAACCCAGAGCTAGGGAAGGAAGCTCCACTCCTGGTATGCCAGAGTAGATGTTTCTGGCTGTGGAACAGTGAGTGAGCAAAGTACAGAGAGGCGCTGCTAGGAAATCATGCTGGGAGTTCAATAGCCAAAAACTTTCTGGTGAAAAGAGGTGCCTGCTCGGAGCCTGCCTAGAGCGGCCGCACTGTCTGGCAGAGCTATAGCCTCTTAAATAAGAAACCTCTTGTTTCCTCCTCTGTTGTCCATTGCCTAGGGATAGGCACAGAAATTCAGGAAATCCTCCTGCCTCTCAATCCATGCCTACCAACCCTCTCATCTGCCTTTATCACTCAAAGCTACCAGGGTGGCCCCAATGGCATTTACTCAACATTGTTTATTTACTTAGTAATCCTGCGGTGCCCATTTCTCATGGGCACAGCACTGGCACACCACTGGATTAATAAGTGAATTAGCAAATTCGTGAGTGAATGGTTAAAACTCACAGACTGGGCCTCAGAGCTCAGAGCTCTAGACCTCTCCCACTTCTTCTGTCCTGGAAAGGTTTCTGTTTTGGGTCTCATTTCCTCTGCCTGGAAGCAAGAGCTGATAAATTAATTCCTGCTAATATTCTAGCTTGCGAATTTGTTATTCCTTTCAGATACCTTACGGTCTTAATTCAGTTCAAATCTCCCCGGTGTATTTGGAGAGAGGAATATTTTGGATCTGGAGGGCCTGTTTGTGTCCCTCAGAGGACACCAGGGACACAGTGCTCCTGGGGAATTACAGCTGCCTAGAGTTCTCCGTTGACAGAGAGCAATTCAAGACACCTCAGCTACCCTTGATGCAAACGCAAAGTAATGCCTCAGAGGAGAAAAAATGTTTACAGTAGTCCCGAGTTCTAAAAATAACATCTATGCGAACATACAGACACTGTCTTGGAATGTACCCAACATAGAATCATTGGGGAGGTCCTGTGCTTTGCAGCCTGTGGTCAGCCGCACTATCTGGTAGAGCAAAATAGCCTCTTAAATAAGAAACCTCTCAATTTCCTCCCCTGTTGTCCATTGCCTTTGTGTTCTTCTCTATCTCTCCTTTATAAGACAAACACCTTTTAACTCTGTGCCTTAACACTTTCTGGATTCAGGCTGTGGAGTAGCTGTCAGAAGGAGGCAGCTCATTGTAAACTATTTTAGAAATTACCCTCAACACACAAATAATTGTAGCGAGTTTAATGTGGCAGGAGGTTGGGTAAACTAGGGCAGATTGCCATCACATTTGCTGTGTGTGTGTGTGTGTGTGTGTGTGTGTGTGTGTGTGTGTGTGACTAAACATCCGGAAGCTGTCTTAGCAAAGGGAATCAGGAGCATAAAACATGATGAGTCCTGTTTGTGCTGCAGATAAAAGGCGTGTCATAGTGGTGTCAATAAATTACATGCTGAGGGCAAAGCAGCACACACAGAATTTAAACGTCTTGCCCCCATCAAGGAGGAGGAGCAAAGCTTTTTGATGATGCTACAGATAGTTCAGTTTAGAGGCATATCTCTTATCTTTTTAACTAAGCAGCGTTGGCACAAATCCACTCCAAAGAATTAACATTTCATCAGTCTCATCTGATGGTAACAAAGTCAGAGATCAATGAAAGTTCATCCAAATTCACTAACAAAAACAAGATACCATTGTATTTTCCTCCTAATCACCAGTGAGAACACATTTCTCCCCTTTTTCATGACAATATGTTTTGAACAATATTTGCCATTCTCAATAGCATGCATATGCTAAAGAATGCAAACTCAGCAGTGAAGATTAAACTTGATGCAGAAAAAAGGAACAAGGTAAGAAATGGAGTTTATGAAGATACTCATTTATTTTCCTGCTTTGTTAAACTAAAAAGGCACTCCATAGGGAGCCTATTTAAGCAATAATCTTGCTAGAGATCATTTTGGAATCCACTTTTTAAAGACTTCTATATTTCTTTTTTTAAGACAGAGTCTCACCGTGTCGCCAGGCTGGAGTTATCTTGAGAAAGGCTGCAGAATCTTAAGAAAGATTCACAAGGCAACAGGGATGATATTACATATGTGATGTGTTATGTCTCTGTCAAGAAAAAGCAATGATTAGCAAATACGAGGATACTATGTATAGTTGTGTTTTTAAGAGTATTTATTAGTTAGTGTGGGAAAGGCCATGTCTTTCGACAGGAAGTGAGAGAATCATTAAAGATTCAACTCAAGTAACTAGGGAAAAAAAGTAAAAACAAAAACAATGATGAAAAAGAGAAATTAAAATTCTAAGTTGAAGGAAATTAGAAAACTGAAAATAGTGAAATACATAGAGCCAGAAACTGATTTTTTAAAAATCTTATTAAAATAATATACTGTCTAGCAAACAATAACAAACACAAACACAAAAGCAAACACAATTTTAGAGATGAGAAAATAAAACCAATCCAGAGATGATGAACAGAGATTCTGTGGTTAAATTTCCCAAGCCATGGGCAACAGTGTGCATGCATATTAAATAAAGAGATCGAAACCCAAGCTGATCTGTTCTATCAGTGGAGCCGGTAGCCCTGAATAAGGCATGTCTAGAATTCTCTCCAAGGAGCAGAGTCTCGAAATATGGTAAATAAATAAACATTTCCATAGTCTTCTGCAAGGGAAGTTGCAAAATACTTTTTAATGCCCTCTGATGTTTTATAATTTATAAAATACTTTTGAGTATATTGTGTTATTTTGCATTAAAAACAAAACATACAAAACACTAGGAGGTAGGTATTATTATCACCCTTACATTTTACGGTTTAACAGGGATAGAAACTCAGGATCAAAGAGAAGAAGTCAATTTCCCAAAGACACATGGCTGGTAAATGGTATAGGCAGGACTTGGGTAAAAGTCCTTGCCATCTGCTTTGGGAACAGACCACATTCCTCCCCTGCCTTGCCCCACTGTCACCTGGAGAGCAATTTTAAAAGCTCAATTGCAAGGATTTCTCTTTTTTTCATTTTTTTAATATGGAGTCTTACTTCATCACCCAGGCTGGAGTGCAATGGCACGATCTTGGCTCGCAGTTGCAAGGATTTCTTTTATTACAGAGTAAAGTATGTGTACTCTTAATAGTTTATAAATTAAGCAGATGGTTTGAACATGAAGCAAGAGAAAAGTTATTTCCAGACAGAAACTACTTAATATAGTTTGCAGAGGAAGGCTCTTTAATAAAGGGTAAGTCCTCAGAAAAGCACCAATCAAGCTGATTGGTAAGGGGCAGTGAAGAAACATCAGGCCCCAAATCCTTCAGAAAATGTGTGGCAAACGCTTGACCGCAGGTGTCAGCATTTAAAGTTCTTATGGAATGGTGAAGGGCTTAAGACTGAATTAGCATTTATTGTAGTGATCACAGGACCCCTACACTGCCTGGGTTTTTTAACCATTCGCTAATCTGGAACAGTAAAACAACAGCTGTTTGGTGGTGCTGGGCCTCATGAGCATAGGAGAGCCCTATCACCATGGCCTCAGGAAAATCCTTAGCAGAGGGGAAGAGTAGTGTTACATTTCCACTGCAGCTGTGAGCAGAAAATAGGAGGATATATTACTGACAAGTTTAGTGAAACAAGGAAGCTTTCAAAGATGTACAAAAAAAAAAAAAAGAAGAAGAAGAAGAAAGAGAAGTCCAGATTTGGAAATGTTGGCAGAGCTGGGGAATAGAAAGGCATCAATCACCAGCATCTGTGGCTGACCAGTCAGCTGAGCCAAAGGGGAAGGCAATGGTCTCTCTCGACCTTTCTGTTTTGGTAAGGGAATGAGTTGCTGCAGAAAGCAACTGAGAAGACACTAGAGGGTTAAAGGATTTCTGGAGTGTGTAGTTCATGTATAAATTCACTTCAATGGTGACACGAAACCAAAGCAGATGAGCAAAGACCTCCCCAAGTGCTGATTAGTTACAACAGTGAAGGGGGAAAACCGAAGTTTAAAAAATTGAATGTTTTCTTTTGATACAATTTTCAGGATGTTAGAGAAGAAAATTGTACTGACTGTCAAAAACCTTTCCAAATATAGCTCCAAGTGCTGAGCAAGCTGCAGGGTTCAGTTAGTTTAAGCCACTCAGAAAGTAAATTAGCTTTAGACTTCATAGGCCGAGAGGAAACCTTTATTTCATGTCAACTGAGATGTTAGTGAGAATAATGAACATGACGGAAGCCAAACCGTAGCAGGGATTGAGCCATGCATGGAATGTTAACGACCGGAATGAGGGCAAGCAGGTTCCTATAAAGGCATGCAACCAAAATCATTCGTATTTTCCTCACTATGTTATATTTTCCTCTTACTTTGATACTTTGGGCTGGTAAATGTGGGAGCCATTACGCAATTGGCGCCTCAGTGGCCTAATGTTCCAGATAAGTTAATTCAACTGTTAATAACAAAACATTATTTCTTTGGGGGAGTGTCAAGCAAGATGTATGAGTATGCTTCCCTCCTCATGTAGCTTCCCAGCTTTCCTTAGATTCTACTGATCCAACTCCTTCTGCGTCTTTTGGCTGCACGTTGGCTACATCTACACTCAGGTAAAACTGCTAAAGTCATTCCCCAAAGCTGGTTCCTACCACAGATGAAATAGCATCAAGAAAGAGCAATTTCTCCCATTGGATATTTAATTCTGCTGATGGATTTAGCTTTTTCACTTTCATATCTTATTTCAGCCAGATTTTTGAAAACCGTAAGAAAAATAATACCAAAAGCAAATATATAGGATAATAATCTCAGTGGTGGTTTGGTTAACATTTTCTGTAACATAATAAACTAAAAATGGATTTAAGTAGAAAACCTGGATAGACCAATAAATATGAAGGGATTGAGAAAATTATCAAAGAAAGCACAAGCAAAAGGCCCTGAGCTCAGCGGAGTTCATGGTCTTTAAGCTTTCAAGGGACAGATGATTCCCTTTAAATCCTAAGAATAGGAAAAAAAAATAACAGATAATTTTCCAAAAGTATGACAATCTTTATTATGATAAAAAGGAAAGTATATGTCAAGCTTATTTATTAATTTATATGTACAAAATTCTTTTTATTCTTTTAATCGCCAGTAATTAGTAATAATTGCTTATACTAAGCTATTTGAGTGCAATTATATTTGTTAAATTATCTTTACTCCAAGTACACCTACGGAAAATGCTGCTGCTTTATGTTATTCATCAGCCATTAATACCCAAGTTACAGGCTTGACAGCTGAAAAGAAAAATCTAGCTTCCTGAGACTTAGCTTCTCTAAACTTAAAACCCACCTATCTATAGCTAAAATTCAAAATATTTATTCAAAATAAATATATGACTAGAAAATAAAATTGGAGAATATATTAAAATAATAATCTGCCATGATCAAGAAGACTGTAGGAAGATAAAAATACATTAATATTAGGAAAACTAATGAAATAAAGCATCTGCTTGCTACACCAAATAAGAAGAAAAAAAAAGAATAATTTCACAGATGTCCAAAAGGCATTCAGCATCATTTTTACCATTGCTAACGTAAACGATTTATTTTATTTTTATTGTTATTATTTATATTTTTTACTTTTTTGAGAAGGTGTCTTGCTCTGTAGCCCAGGCTAGTGTGCAGTGGTGTGATCTCAGCTCAGTGTAGCCTCCACCTCTTGGGTTCAAGCGAATCTCCTGCCTCATCCTCCTGAGTAGCTGGGATTACAGGCATGCACTACCACACCTGGCTAATTTTTGTAGTTTTAGCAGAGATGGGTTTCACCATGTTGGTCAAACTGGTCACCAACTCCTGACCTTAGGTGATCACCTGCTTCAGCCTCCCAAAATGCTAGGATTATAGGCAAGAGCCACCGTGCCTGGCCTTAAATTATTTATTTTAAATATAATTTTGGAAGTGTGTCAGCTATCTACTGCTGCATAGTAAATTACCCCCAAATTAGCAGTTTAAAACAATAAGCATTTATTACCTCACAGATATTTCATAAGTTAGGAATTCAGGAGTGTCTTTGCTAGAGGAATCTGACTCAAGGTCTTTTATGAGTTTGCAATCAAAATATCAACCAGGGCTGCAGTCTTCTGAAGGCTAGAATGGGGCCAGACTATCTGCTTCCAAGCTGACGTGCTCACGTGCCTAGCAAGTTAGAGCTGGCTGTTTGATGGGAGGCCTCGGTTCCTCACCATTCATTATAGGGCTGCCTGAGATTCTTGCAACTTGGCAGCTGGCTTCCCCCAGCATGAGTAATCGAGGAAAATTTCCAGGCAGAGACTGCAATGTCTTTTATGAAGAAGTCATCAGCCCCAGAAGTCATCAAACTTCATATCCATAATATTGTTACACACATCAGCTTTATTTACTATGAGAGGAGACTTCACAAAAGTGTGACTACCAGAAGGTAAGAATCATTTTAGACATTTTGGAGGTTGGGTATCCCAGACAGCTTCTCATATAATACAAATAACATCTATCTTAAGCCATAGACAATGTCATACTTAAAATAGAAATGCTAGAGGAGGTTCCAGTAAAATTGAGAGTAAAATCAAGATGCCTACTATAATCTTATTATTCAACATGTTCTAGAAGTTTTAGCTGATATCAGACACAAGTCAGGCTGGGCATGGTGGCTCACACGTGTAATCCTAGCACTTTGGGAGGCTGAGGCCGTTGGATCACTTGAGGCCAGGAGTTCGAGACCAGCCTAGGCAACATGGCAAAACTCTGTCTCTATAAAAAGTACAAAAAATTAGCTAGGTATGGTAGCATGTGCCTGAAGTCTCAGCTACTTGGGAGGCTGAGGTGGAAGGATCGCTTGAGCCTAGGAGGTTGAGGTTGCAGTGAGCTGAGATTGCACCAACGTGTTCCAGCCTTGGTGACAGAGAGAGACCTTGTCTCAAAAAATTAAAAAATAAAATTAAAAAAACACAAAACAGAAATAAGAGGTAATTTATTGGAAGAAAAGCTTTCAGTGATTTGCAAACCATATAATTATATAAGTAGAAATATCACTTATGCCAACAGTAATTAGGTGGAAAATACCATTTGCTACAGCAACAAAAATCACCAAGTAACCAGAATGATCCTAAGCAGTAACAAAAGTGTGCTTTACTGAGAGGTCTGAGAAACTAATAACTGTAGAGATGCATCATGTTCCTTGATGAACGGATGTTATAAAAACATCAATTCCTTCTAAAATAATGTATACGTTTATTATGGTTTCAAGAGGCATCCCAATAGCCTTTTTAAAATTGTTGATAAGGGATATTTTTTGAAGTAATGATAGGTTAGCAGACAGGTAAAAAAAAGCTAAGTACATTTTGAAAAAGAAGAGGAAGGCTAAGGAAGCCATCTTGCCAGGTACTAAAATATACTTTAAAAAATACAGCTGCCAGCCGGGCGCGGTGGCTCAAGCCTGTAATCCCAGCACTTTGGGAGGCCAAGGCGGGTGGATCACGAGGTCAAGAGATCGAGACCATCCTGGTCAACATGGTGAAACCCCGTCTCTACTGAAAATACAAAAAATTAGCTGGGCATGGTGGCGCGTGCCTGTAATCCCAGCTACTCAGGAGGCTGAGGCAGGAGAATTGCCTGAACCCAGGAGGCGGAGGTTGCGGTGAGCCGAGATCGCGCCATTGCACTCCAGCCTGGGTAACAAGAGCGAAACTCTGTCTCCAAAAAAAAAAAAAAAAATACCGTTGCCAAGCTTGTTACAGATGCAAAAATAAAGAGACAAGTCAATGTCACAAGATAAACAGTCCAGGAATAACCCAATATACATGAATTTAAAATAATTTAAATCCTTAGGCAGTTTATTATACATATAAGAATTCCAAATAACATCACATATTGGAGAGGAAATGAAAGATTGTTAAAAATATGATACTGGCTTCATTGGTTATATGTGAAAAAAAAATTGGCCTGAAAAGTATTGTGAAATGTGAAAGGAAATAGAGAACACTTCGTACTAGAAATGGAATATCTTCATTCTGGAAGTAGGATAAGACCAAATTTCGAAAGAAAGATACAACATCCTTTCAAATCTTACCAAATTCTGACCCGTTCTTTCTAATATGTAGAAAATGAATATGCCTGATGTCGGGTTTTCTCCACCATTTCCAAAGCCTCTCCATATGAGATCATTTTAATTTTAATCAAGTTTTCAGAAAAACTCATGATCCATTTGGATGGGGCCTGATTCCAGGAAATGGAGCAATTTATTTTAATCTCATCAGTTTCACTTAGAAAAATTCAGAAATCTAGTTCAGCCTTTCAAATTTAAACTTCCACAAAGTGTAAATTTTCTCTACTATCAAAGTAAACCTTTTGCTTATTTTGTCTCTACTGAAAGTGGTTTAAAAAAAGAGAACGGTTGGAGCTTGGAGGCACTAAATGTCAGGCTTATTTTGGTTTTTCATTTGTTTGTTTTTAATGTATTGAAATATCTACTACCAAAAGACCTAGAATGGATAAATTGATGATGATGAAGATAGATTGATATAGATGATAGGTAAGATGGATGGATGGATGGATGGATAGATAGATAGATAGAAAGATAGAGAGAGAGAGAGAGAGAGAGAGAGATATCAGTCGTAAGAAAATGATACTTGTTATTAGTCTTGAAAGCAAGACTTGCTGTGAGGAAGGAATTACTGATTAAGGCTTTAACTTCCTATCTGGAAAGCAATTATTCTCACCCTATATCAGAGAAAAAGATTATAGTTGATTTGAAAATAAACAGTTTTATGTGAACCCAGAACAGAAACACTCAGAAACCAGCTGATGGATTGATCTGAGTTGAATGAATTATTCTAGCCTGTGGCTTGGTAACACTGAGTGAAACTTTCCCATGGTGCCAACTGCCTGAGTTGCCTGCCCAAATCTCACTCCCACTCCCAAGCCCAGATCTCAGCTCCCCTTCATTCTCTAAGGCTCTTTTCTATCTTCGTTTTCCATCAGAATCAGCTAGGGCATTTCTCAAAAATATAGAGTCCCCGGTATGAGTTCATAGGCTCTCCCAAGTGATTCTAACATGGACCAAGGTTGAAAGTCACCTGTCTGACTCCCTGTTTATTCCAACTCTTCCTGGACTCCTTTTTTCTCCTATTCAACATGCCACCAATATCTCTGGTTTTAGAATACCAGAATTCAATAACTACGTATTTGTAAAGTGTTTTCTTTCTTTTACCTGTGTTATTGGAATGTATCTCTCCTATAATATTTTTGGGAATGATATGCTTATATTCATGAAATTGCTGTGGTTCTCAGTAAGTGGATTATTCTCTTCAGCATTTATGCTTTCTGTAAAGTCATATACCAATATGGCTGATACTTTTTTTTTGTGGTCTTCTTTTTTTTATTTGTATATTTCTCTTTTGTTTTTTTTTATGGTTTGTTATGTACCAAGCACTGTCTAAACACTTTATCTAATTCCTTCCATCATCACAACATCCTGGAGTTAGGCGCTATTACCATACCCCCATTTTCAAATGAGGAACTTGGGCTACAGATAAGTTAATTAATTCACCCAAGGTCACACAGCAGAGCCACCTTCGAGCCTAAGTTTTCTAGCTCTCATTTGCAATATTATTCTGCCTCTCTGCTCTATATTTTGTATATTTATTCAAACTTTTTCAAAGCACAAAACACAGCAAAGTGAACAGCTTCACTAATGAAGATAGTGTGAATTAAAAGGCTTCCAGCTTCTTGGTTTGTGAACATAATGGTAACATGGCTTTTTTTTTTTTTCCATAGACAGGCAAATCAGTTAAGAGTAATGTATAGAGAAATAATACAATTGTCATCTACTTGGGGCTTTTGGCAGAGATTAAAGGTCCCTCATAACTTCTAATAGTCCTGCACTGTGGCCAGAAGTGGCCTTGGTGGTGAATGTTTGCACAATAGATAGTTTAATGTGTCATTGTTTCCAACCATTGATTTTTTTTAAGTATCAAATTATTCTAGTCATGTATTACAGACTCTTTATCCTATGTGTAGAAAGAAAAAAAAATGAGAGAAGAAAACAGTGACCCAACCCAAATATACATAAATACCTGCATTCACCTCTTCTCTCAATAAACATTTCTTCAGCCTAACTACTTATTGGCCATTGTGTTGGATGCTTCTAGGAATACAAATATGTAGAAGACACCTCTACTCACTGAGGCTCTGAAATCCTGACTGATTTCGTGCAACGGTTCAAAATCCACAGAAGCTAAGTCTCACTGCTCGCCCAAAATGGTGCAAGGGCTTTTCACTGATTCATGGGAGTCCTCTGAGCTGCCTGGTTTTATAGACATTAGGACAGGACAGAACACCCTTCAAGTGACAGACTAGGAAAGGTTGATGATGAAGACATTGCTGAAATTATTTTATTGTAGCCGAAGTTAGCTGCAATAAAAATTCATCAAAATCTTTTAGGCAAAACCAAAACTATTCCCATTAATGTTTAAATTAAATTGGTGTCTAGAGATAAACTATCCTTCCACTGTACTCCTTATTAGAAATGAGAGAGAGAAACTCTGCATCAGTAATTAGTGATAATTTCTTATACTAAGCTATTTGAGTACAACTGTATTTATTAACTTATCTTTACTCCAAGTACACCTAAGGAAAATGCTGCCACTTCATGTTATTCATCAGCCATTAATACCCAAGTTACAGGCTTGACAGCTGAAAAGAAAAATCTAGCATCCTAAGGCTTAGCTTCTCTAAACTTAAAACCCAGCTATCTATAGCTAATATCTTCACAAGGTTTTTCTTTCATTTATCTATTTGTTAAATATTTATTCCATAAGACTTCAGTGCTCTTGACATGCTTTTAAATATTTTCCTTTTTCCTGCTTTTTTCTTAGTACTATTTGCAGTTACAAAGCAATTTCATATAATGAAAGCCCTTCTTCCTATAAATGAGGAACTGCTATGTTTCCTAATCCCTCTTTAATTAAGGACTAAAACTATGGCCTGAATTATAAGATCATAAAATGAGAAATAACCGTTCAGTAACTTAGTATACACAGAGTAATGAGCAAATGTTTCATGCTTTTTAAAAGTGACCCCAGAAGCCCACTTAAATCAACATGGGAAACGCTTTCCTGAATTTCTGATTAATGTCGCACTTATCTCTGGAGACAAAGACACTAGTGATTAATAAAACAGACAGCAAAGTCATACTTTTTCTAAAGTTTTGGCATCTGAGCATTTTCAAATGCTGAAATTCATCTGAGGATTAATGATGAAGGTTTGTGAGGCAGTGTTAGCTTGCACATTTTGCAGGATAGAGTTAACAAGACAGGAACTAATCTCCTAAATGGGAGAAAGGAGTCAAAAACAGAAAGATCATAAATTCACTAAGGCCCATGTACTTAGTTTGCAGAATGGCCCAACATGTGGGATTTTCTTGTCATTGGCTGGGATTTATGGGGGTTTTACAGTTGGAGCATAAATTATGTCACATCACTTAGATTATACCAGTGATGCACTTTGTATTCATTCATCAAACTTTAAATACCACTGCAAACCCACAAGAGCTGTCCCCAGCCTTGCCAGACCAGAGCTATTTTGCAGCAGGGCACCTGATATTGCACACACTGTACATCTTTGTCTTGTACACTCCATGACCACAGAAACCAAAAGATAAAATAATAATGAATTTTAATCTTCACCTTTCCTATCAGAGGTCTAGAATGCATGAGTCTTCTAGGCAATAGGTTGGCTATCGCAAGCTTATAAAAATGCATAAGCAGGAAATTTACCAAAATCAGGAAGTAAACTTCTTTAGAGGGGCTTGTATTATAAAGTTGAATGGGCCAGGCACGGTGGCTCCCGCCTGTAATCCCAGCACTTTGGGGGCTGAGGCAGGTGGATCACAAGGTCAGGAGATCAAGGCCATCCTGACCAACATGGTGAAACCCCGTCTCTACTAAAAATACAAAAATTAATTGGGTGTGGTGGTGCGTCCCTGTAATCCCCACTACTTGGGAGGCTGAGGCATGAGAATCATTTGAAGCCAGGAGGTAGAGGTTGCAGTGAGCCCAGACTGTGCCACTGCACTCCAGCCTGGAGAGAGGGGGAGACTCCATCTCAAAAAAAATAAATAATAAATAAGGATGAAAAATTGCTCAAATGGAAAAAGTTTAAAATATATGTTGAATGTGGGATGATAGTGATAGCTAGAGCTCTGTTAAATGGTATATTTTTATCTGAAGAAAGCTTTTAAGGGTATAATGCTTAATAGAGCACAAATGTGGAAAATCTCTGGGGCTCCTCCAACTACACCGTGATGCCACCATCTTGGTCTAGTCACATGTCACTCATGCCCAGATTTGGGCCACTGTTTCCTTCCTGCCTCTAGTTTATCATTTATGTAGCCATGCTATAGCCTGCTGTGAGGCAAGTATATCTAAAATACCATTTATTAAATATGCAGTGACTCCTCATTGTTTACCATAGATCCCCACCTGGGAATCCCCACCTGGTCTTTCAAAGTTTTCATTATCTTCCCTGCTCCACAGGCATGTGTCTCCTTTATTCCTCCTGGGGAAAAACCCTCTACTCAGTCACCTAATTTGCAGTGTGTGTACATCATGCCGTATTGAATTCCTGCATCTGTCTGTGCCTGTGTGTATGCTGTTACCTCAACCTGGAAGATCACATCGTCCTCCAGGCTCCTGTTTCCAGCCTTCCCTTATGGTACAGCGCAACTTCTTAGGATGTTTGCATCTCAGCTGTTCTTTTCTCTCTCAACTCCTGCTGCCTTCCAGCACAAGCCTACGCACCCCACCTTCTTAATGCGTCACGTGACTTGTTTGTTACCTCCTGTAGAGCAAAAACTGTGTCTGATATATCCTTTGTGTGTCTCAGCATAAGTACAATGCTAAGAACAGAGAAAATGTAAAATGCTTGTTGATTAAAGCCCATATCTAACACATCAGGTCCTTTAGTTTACAAACCTATTAATTTTGAAACTTCACATTCCATAAAGAATTAAATCACTTCTAATCAATTCTGTATGTACTGTATTCTATAAAAAAAATTCTGTAAAATAAAGACAGCTTGAATTTGTGAAGATGGCCCAGGTGCCATCATATGGATATCCCCAAATCCTCTAGCCTTACAGAATCACCTTCTTTAACATTTACATTGCAATAGCTCAGCACCCATCCCACAAGTGATGGGTAAACAGCATCACCACCAAAGTGTCCAGGGATTCTAGAGAAGATTATATTTCTCTAAGTCAAATCTTACCCTTATTCCTTGCCTCTGTAGAATGTCACATTTCATACGTATTTCCCCTCTTACTGGTTTTGCTTTTCATCGTATACTAACCTAAATAAGCATAGTTTCCTCTTCTTGATTCTCACAGATACTGTCACGGGATAGTTTTACATAGAGGTATTTTGTTTAACATTTTGTAGAGAGAAGGCAGGAGAGTGGTAACATCACAAAGCATAGGAGATCATTTGAAATTCATTCTCAGCCTTAGACACCTCTGAGCCATTCTCAAAATTTCCATCATTCCCGCCTAGGGGGCTTTCTCACTGACTTTCTTCTTCCATCCCCTGACTGCCCGTCACCTTGCTGTCCCTCTCTGTCTTCACATTTTCTTCTTAACAAGCTGCTCCCTGGTACTTTACAATCCTGTGGTCCCCCACCCCCACCCTGTTGTGCAGAACATTTCCTAACCCACCCAGACCACTTTCCCTTTCTACAATGAGAAGGTCGTCAATCAGCACGTTCAGTCAACACTGACTCTCCTTGCGATGGACTCTGACATCAGCTTGAAAATATTTTGTTACCTTAATACATAAATAATTCACTAATCCTTTATAATTTAAGGGGAAAATTAATATATATATTATGTAATTTTGCTGATGCTTTCTTCTGTGCTTTTCAATATTTTAGGTGCCTGGAGCTAATAGGCAGCCGCCTATTTGCAGAATTATATTAGATTGCCAAGTATAAATTTCATTTACATAAATGTTCCACATTTTCCCTTAAGCTTGAATTTTCCTGATAATTAACGCATGGATTCTCTCCATCTTTCAAATGCACTTGATGACAAAAACTTAACTTTAAAGTATTTATTAAAAGATGTTATCTGCAAAAGATGCTTGGTAGTGGGGTTTGGTTTGCCTCGGTCCATCCCAGTCATTAAAGAGGTGGATAGTTCTTCATTTTATAATGTACATATTTCTTTGACTAATCAGAAAGACTTGGTAGGTAGGTAAAGGAAGAGGAAGGAAAAGTATTATCCATTATTAATCAGGAGGTGTGGCAGAACCCTTCCAAGTAAAGTGCAGGATGACAACCTCAGCCACTAAATACTGAGATTTGCAGGGTTGGGGGACAAAATCAGATAGTAGGGGAACCTGCGAAAGCTGTCAGGAAATAACTAATGCCAGCAAAATATTAAGTAGAAGATTCCAGAGCTAGTTGCCAGAATCGAGCTGGAGCAGACCATTGACGTATAGAGGTTGAAACCTCACTAACGTTTGCAGGGCCCGGGACTAGGGTATGGGAACAAGCCCTCACCATGCGTCTAGATACTTAAAAGCTACAATAAGTCAAGCTGAAAACTACAAAATAAAAGACTTTTTATTCTCTTACCTTAACAAATATGCCTTCCTAATGACTTAGAAGGCCATATTTGAATTTAAAATTTTCATACTCCTCAGAGTTCTACATTAACATGTGGACGTGCAGAGATAACTGGTCCAGGCTCCCAGCTCCCCAAAACTTCTCTCTTCTTTCCCCAGCTCAGGCCAGAGGGCAAAATGGGCTTGTACACATGCCTGAGAATAACCCAGCCCTCATATCCAAATTCATACCATCTATAAGCACCTACTCCTTGGCTGTCTGAGCCTATAGGTACACACACAAGTAATATCTGCCTCAGGACAACAGACTCAGAGAAGGAGCCCACACAGGCTTTGAAATGTGGCTTGGGGCTGTTTGGACAGGGGATTCTGAGGTGCTGGGTCCCTGAAGCACAGCGTAGAAGGGGGTCATGTCTCCTTGACCCTGAGCTCTCCTTGCACTTTGGAGTGGAGCACAGCTGGAGAAAGCAGAACAGGAGGTCTAGACCTAGGGCTAGAGCCCCTCTTGCCCAAATTTAATGGTAGTATAAATTTTCTACCTAGCCAGAAAGCCTAGTTGAGTCAAAGGAACAGAGCATCAGGGTGGAAGGCAGACATCCCAGGTAAACCACTTGGAAGATAACCTGAAGCCAGACACCTCTGCTGTTCCCCTCCAACTGGTTACACTCAGCTGTACTCCAGTTAACCTTTAGTCTGCATAAGGAGTGTCACAACTTTCAGAATCCATCACTCATTTCTTATCCCCCAAAACCTGTCTCTTGCGTGATTCTTACCGAGTCCTCCACCAAAAGAGTACCATTCACTGTGCTTCCTCAGCAGGGCTTGAGAATATAAAATGGCAAGAATTGCCTGCAGGGAGTGAAGCAATAGTTTACAAGACGAACGCCAGGTTGACAGCTGAGCGGGATCTACAGGATGCATGAGCTTCCTCTGGAGAGTGTCTGAAATTACTGGGGGAAGAACTACAAAGGCCCATCTCCCTGCCATGCAGGAAGGAGGCTCAAGAAATGTCAGTTTGGCATTAAAGGGAAGGATGCGTTTAAGCATCTCAGGACCGTACCAATTGTTGGAACAACAGGAACTCCCATACACTCCTGGTGAGGGTATAAATTGGTCCAGCTGTTTTGGAAAGCAGTCTGATATTGTTTAATGAAGTAGAACACACAGATTCTAACTCACCAATTACACTCCTGGTATACATACGTGTACCAAGGACATGTACAAGAATGCTCATAGCAACATGACTAAAAAGTATAATTCAACAAGAGATTGGGTATCTAACATCATTAAACAAGAGATTGGATAAATCAATCTTGGAATAACCATCAGCAAAATACTACATAGTAGTAAAAATGAATGAACTATTGCAACATACAACTTCATGGCTATATCTCACAAACATTTCTATTGAGTGAAAGAAGTCAGACACAAAATAATACATATTGTAACTTCAATTTATATAGAGTTCAAAAACAAGCAAAACTAAATTATATCAGCAGAGGTCAGGATAGTCATTAGCTTTTAATGAAGAGTTAGAAATAGCTGGGCATGGTGGCTCATGCCTGTAATCCTAAGGCAAAGGGATCACTTCAGCCTGGGAGTTTGATTCCAGCCTGGGAAACCTAGTGAGATCCTGCCTCTACAAAAATAAAAACAAAACTCAATAAATTAGCTGAGCATGACAGAACATGCTGTAGTCCTAGCTACTTGAGAGGCTGGGACAGGAGGATCACTTGGGGACAGGATTTCAAGGTTACAGTGTACCAAGATCACACCACTGCACTCCAGCCTGGCCAGCCAAGTGAGACTTTGTCTCAAAAAAATAAATAAATAAAAAGTTAGAAATAATTTTGGAATACAATCTCATGCAAAATAACATCATTTTTTGTACGTTCTCAGTTTTGATCTTGAATTTAGCTCACTTTTTCTCATTTCTCTTCTATAGTAGCAGAAAAGCAGTTGTTCAAAGGAGCAAATAATGAATCTACTTTTCTACCCAAATGAGGGTCATATGTTAGGAATGGAAACTTGGAAAATAAACACAGCAAACCATGGTGCCTTTTAAAAGTTAAAATCAACACAATCAGGAAAATCTGGTGAAACCTCATAGCAAAGAAAGCTATCTGCTTTCCCCTGGCTCTTTTCTTTTCAGGGTGTTGATTGTCTTTCCTGTTGGGTTTGATTTTACTATTAAAAATTTCAAAACATGAAACTGGATCTCTGGGCAACAGAGAACACCAACAAAACGAGAGACCAGGCTGCTTCCTCCTATACCTGCCTCCCAGTCATGTGTATTTTTCTCGAGAAAAGTAACAACTTCAACTTGAACTTGAAACTAATGAAAAGCCCATCGGAAAGTCAGGATGGATTTCCTCTCTTCCTGTGTAGAGATGCACCAGCCAACAGGCTTTAAAAAGGAAGGGATTGCTAAGAGTGAAAAACCAAAGGCCACTGGCCAGTGTGAGCCAGAAGAAATTTGGGAGGCAGGAGACTGAAGCAGCAATTCTATTATCATGGGCAAATGAATCCATCAGAGAATATCAGGGAAAGGGAGATGACAGCATTTTAAATCGTTCTAGAGAGCCATGATCTGTTACATCGTGTTCCCCATCCACATCTTTGCCTATAGATGTGAACATCCTTTCCTCAATAAAGAAATGGAATAGATTAGAAATGGAAATGGAAAGATAAGGCAGTTTTAAGATTCTCTAGGATTTGGAGCCAGTATGTAGCAATTGTGTAAATTTGCTGATAACTGGGCAGGCAAATAAATGAGGAGCAGTTGAGCATTCCAGAATACAACGTATTTGGGTTTTAATCCTCACTCTAATGTTTAGCTCCGTGACCTCGGTTAATTAGCCTTTCAACTTACAGATGGTTTCTTCATCTGTAAAATAGGAATATTAGTACCTACCAGGCAGGGTAATTATGAGAATTAAATTATGAAAAGCACTCAGTGTAGATGCTGGCACGTGGCATATATTCAGCGTATATTAGCTGTTTGCTAGATCATGCAATATGTAGCAGAGATCATCAATCATTTTTTAAAGATATCAATCTTAAAAGCAAAAATAGCCAAAGCATAAGTACGAGCAGACAGCACTGAAATTGCTCTGCAGTCAATATGTTCATAATACAAGCGAAGTATTCATTCATCAAGAGGAACAGTCTCCTTTAAGAAGCCCTCAGCTACCAGGCGTGGTGGCTCACTCCTGTAATCCAACACTGTGGGAGGCCAAGGCGGGTGCATCACCTGAGGTCAGAGTTCAAGACCAGTCTGGCCAACATGGTGAAACCCCATCTCTACTAAAAATGCAAAAATTAGATTGGTGTGGTGGTGTGTGCCTGTAATCTCCGCTACTTGGGAGGCTGAGGTAGGAGAATTGCTTGAGCCCTGGAGGCAGATGTTACAGTGAGCCGAGATTGCACTACTGTACTCCAGCCTGGGAGACAGAATGAGACTCCATCTCAGAAAAAAAAAAAAAAGAAGAAGAAGAAGAAGCCCTCAGCTAAGAAGCAGCTTTGAAATTTCCAAAGGCAAGGATTACAAGATGCAGAGCTTAGATTAATACATCTTTTGATATTTGTTACCTATTTCTCAGAAAATAGAGAAAAACTAAGAGTGGGTGGTGAGGTGTCACAGTGAGTGTCAGAGTTAACAAAAGTGTAGAGACCAGAAAAGCCTTTTGCAGATTTGACTGAAATAAATTATTACAAAAGTAAGACAGTGGCCCTTGCTGAGATGTTTGTAAGGCCTCAACACCAGCAGGGAGGAAGAGAAGCAACATATCCCCATAAGAAAGAAACAATGGAAAAGCAGAAATGCTTCCCCTTGTTCCAAATACCCACTGCATGCTTGTAATTTAGGGGCAATTCAGTAATGAGACTGGGAGAAGGGCAGAGCTGCAAGAACTTCAAAAGCAGAAGAGGATTTTTTGTGGTGGAAAAACAAAGATTGCTCCACTCCCATGTATATTTAAGGAGTATTACCAAGTCATTATTTAACCATCAATTATCAATAATGTTTGAGAAGAGAAAATACAAGCTACGTGGTGGCCAATCATGAGTTGAAGTATGGTTGTTTTTGCCAGTTTACATCTAGTTGAATGTACTATGCTGATTCCATCCTAGGATGTAATCTAGGATGATTACCATTACACAGGCACTAGTAGAGGAATTCAAGGGGGAGTCGCTGACTTGAACTAGAGTTCATTCCCACTCCCTCAGAAAAGCATCCTATAAAGCAGCTGTTCTCAAAGTGTGGAATGTCAGCATCCCCTGGGAACTTGATAGAAATGCAGAATCCTAGGCCCCACCCCAAACCTACTGAATCAGAAGCTCCAGGGACATGGCTCGCTAATCCTTGTTTGAGCAAGTCTTCCATGGGATTCTAAAGCACACTGAAGTTTGAAAACTATGTGTATTATTCTATGTTCACACTGCCAGTAAGAAGTACCTGAGACTGGATAAGGAATTCACTCTTTCATTTCATTTTTTTTCTTTTTCTTTCTTTCTTTCTTTTTTTTTTTTTTT